>NC_091066.1:22011385-22317671 GCF_000393655.2 Nicotiana sylvestris | reverse complement strand
AAGTACAACCGACTCAGTAGTAATAGAAATAAATAAGGAACTGAGCAGTAGTGACGAGTAAAGTAAAACAGTCCAATTATGTATTTTCACAATTTAAAAATAAACAGAAATAAATAGGTAATTTCCATAACTCATTAAATGCCACCAAAAAATTTAACAGATAAATGCAGCAACAACAAAAGTAAATGCAACCTCACAGCAATGCCACTCCATCACTCATCACTCGCACTCAACACTCAACACTCAACACTCAATACACTCAACACTCTGCGCTCTCTGGGGGTGTGTACAGACTCCGGAGGGGCTCTCAAAGCCCAAGCACTATGCACGGACAACCACATGCTGCACGAATAACTCACGTGCCATAATATCAATACTTGGATCCGCATGGTCAACTCACGTGCTACGCGGACAACTCACGCACTATGATATCAATACCTGGATCCATACGGTAAACTCACATGCTACACGGACAACTCATGGGCTATGGTATCAATACCTCATCATATCAAATATCTCACAACAGGCCCTCGGCCTCACTCAGTCATGAACCTCTCTAACCTTACCATCATAAACAAATAAAGGGACACATCCCACATCAAGTATCACATCATATCAACAAAGTAATAGAGATTGAAGTAAACATATACAATAATTTCTATGACTGAATACAAATAATGTGAGCATGAATAAAGCCTAAGCGTGATCTCTAAAATGAACGTAGACAAGTTCACCAACAAGTAAATGCATAAACACAGATAATGGTTATTAGGCCTCACAGCCTCACGGAACGGACCAACTCTCAATCACTCAAGGTATAGACCCACACGCCCGTTTCCTAGCATGGGTATCACCACCAAACAATCACATGATATTAATTTCTTCGTGTTTATACCCTTAAAGCTAGAGTTAAAACTGTTACTTACCTCAACAACGTAAAATCCTACTACGGGATGCCCTCGTCTCTGGACTTGGTCTCCAAAAGCTCCGAGTCTAACCAAAATCAGAATAATACTATTAACATTGGCTAAAGAATCGAATTACAACAGAAAAATTACATAATAGGCCAAAAATCCGAAATTGGCCAAAACTCGGTCCCCGGACCCACATCTCGAAACCAGTCCAAAATAGTAGAATAATAAACCTCGTCCTCCCTCGAGTCTAACCATATAAAATTTATCAAAATCGGACTTCATTTGGTCCCTCAAATATCTACCTAAAACTCTCCAAAACTCAAGTCCTAACTCCCTCAATTTCACTTTGAAATCATCAATGAAATCCCAAAAATGAAGATGGATTCATGAAATATAACCAAAACAAGTAGAAAACACTTACCCCAATCCATATGGTGAAAATCGCCTCCAAAATCACCCAAAACCGAGCTCCCCAACTCAAAATATGACCGAATGAACAAACCCTTATTTTATATATTTTTGCTAGCTATTTTGCCTCATTTCTCATTCCAAACAATCCTGAAACTTGCTTTTTATGCCTCCAATAGATTTCTTGTGAAATTCTAGTCAAGTTAGACTTTGGAATCACTCAATTTGATCTTATAATGAATGAGATATGTTGGTTTCAATATTTGCAAATAGTGCAAATTTTTAAATACGACGTCAGTGACAATTTCATAATTAATCTAAAAAATTTGGCAACCTAATTCTTAATAAAATGACCATAAAAACCTCATACGATATTCAAATTCGATGATTCTTTTGCTACGGGTCCGTAATTATAATACGGATCTAATGCTTCAATCAAAAGAGAAATCGGAGCTCATTTGTTCAATATGATATCATTTATGCTTGAAGAAATGGCGTCGAAACATAAGAAAACGAGTGCAACACAACCCAAACCTATTCGAAACTCACTCGAGGCCCTTGGGACCTCAACCAATAATTCCAACAAGTCATGTATCACTACCGAACTTAGTCGAACCTCCGTAACACCCAAAACAACACCAAAACACCAAATCAACCTTGAATTCAAGCCTAAGAACTTCTAAACTTCCAACTTTCGCCAATTCAAGCCTAATTCTACCACGGACCTCCAAAATACATTTCAGACATCTCCTAAGTCTAAAATCACCTAACGAAGCGAATCGAATCATAAAAATCAAAATCCAAATTTATTTACTCATAAGTCAACTTCCAGTTGACTTTTCTAACTTAGCTTCCTAATTATGGGACTAAGTGTCTCATTTCACTCCAAACTACTCCGGACCCAAACTGTCACGACCCCGATTTGCCCTTCGTGAACCATCGTGACGACACCTAGTTCTCTACGACTTGGTAAGCCTAAATTGCGGAAGATAACCAAAGTGCGGAATAAAAACAAATTAAAATAAAATGAAGAGTGATAAAACAGTATTTAAAAGTGCCACTCGACATACACAATATTTAACTCTCAGAAACCAATACATATCTCCAAGACCCGGAAACCCATGAATCACAAGGTAAGGATCACTACATAGTACCAGAATATCTAACAAGGAAAAGAAATACAGAAGGTTAAATGTTTAAAAGCTAGAATAGAAAGGGATTCCTCGGTCTGCGGACACGACAGATATACCTCGAAGTCGCTGGAGCAGTCGCCTCGCCTCAAGAGTGATAGGACTGATTCGCAGTACTTGGATCTGCGCATGAAAAACATACGCAGAAGGGGAATTAGTACACCACATCGGTACTCAGTAAGTGCCAAGCCTAACCTCGGTCGGGTAGTGACGAGGAAGGTCAGGGCCCTACTAAGATAAAATAGAAAATATAAGACATGACAATATGAGATAAGCAATGTAGTTGAACACTAACGATAAGAATTTAATAGAGGAAAACAAGGAATTCAATAACTGAAACAGAGGCAAAACCAATCACAAGGAAATAACCGGAGATCTCTCAGTATCCCGAGGATCTCTTAGTACCCTCAATAAATGCCAGGGATCTCTTGGTATCTCGAGGATCTCTCGGTATCCTTAATATGTGCTAGGGATCTCTTGGTATCCCGAGGATCTCTCGGTATCCTCAATATGTGCTAGGGATATCTTGGTATCCTCAATATACGTGTACCTCAGTTCAAATCATAAATACGTACAGGGGACCTCCCGAGATGCCATCCCGTAGTCCCAAAGTAAAACACACAGCAGCAACACAAGAATACTCAATTAAGCTCAATTTCGAATCAAGTAAACAGGTAATTCTAATCTAACATGCTTCACATAATTCAATTAAGGCAGTTTAAGCAAATAAACAGTTAAGTCAATTAGACATGCTTTTTCTAAGCTAATAACAGGTTTAAATTGCAAGTAAAATGAAACAAGAAAAGGGACACAATTGAAATTACTCAAAGAAAACCGGATTTTCAACAATTAGCTCAAGTACGCACTCGTCACCTCACGTACAAGGCATTTCAAATATCAAATATACCGAATCCTAAGGGGAAGGTTCCCCACACAGGGTTAGACAAGCCACTTACCTCGAACCGGCTTAAAATCAACCTGAAATCATGCTCTTGCCACGAGTACTCGCCTCCAAATGACCCAAATCTATTCAATTCAATTGCATAATGTAAATAACACTTCAAGTAACTGATTCTACAAATAAATTCTAAGCTAATACGCGAAATTAGATAAAATGATCAAAACACCCCTCGGGCTCATGTCTCAGAATCGGGTAAAATTTATATTTTCAGAATCCTCACGCTTTCACGAGTTCATGCATACCAAAATTATCCAAATCCAAGGTCAAATTCCAAATCAAAAGTCGAATATTAGGTCTAAGAACTTTCTTCCAACTTTTCCCCAATTTTCATTTCCAATCCAAAATTAAATGATGAATTCATGTTTAGATTAATGGGTTACAAGCAAAAAGGAGTTAAGAATCATTATCCAATCGATATCTCTAAAAATCCCTCAAAACCTTGCTCAAATCCGAGCTCCCAAGCTTTAGTTTTCACAAAATGGCTAAACCCTCGACTTTGAAATTTTATATTCTGCCCAGACACGTTCTTCTTTGCGAACGCGAGACTACTATCACGAACGCCATCCACAAAGAAATCTACTAGTCAACTTCCTCTTTCGCAAATGCGTAGCTCACATTGGCAGACCCTACGCGAACGTGAGGACCATGTCGCAAACACGAAGACCAACGGGTCCATACCTTCGTGAACGCGGGACCTCATCGCAAACGCTAAGCATGATTCAGCTGCTTCACCCAGATGCTCTACGCGAACGCGAGACCCTCTCGCGAATGCGATGAATGTTTCTTCAACAACACAACAGCAGAAAATCTGCAATCTTTCCCAGTCCAAAAATGGTTCGTTGACCATCCGAAACACACCTGAGGCCCCCAGGAACTCAACCAAACCTGCCAATCAATCCAAAAACATTATTCAAACTTGTTCCAACCTTTGGAATGCTCAAAACAACATCAAAACACCTATTTTTCATCGGATTCAAGCCTAAGAATTCCAAAAACTCTAAAAATACGCTTTCGATCAAAAAGTCTATCAAACCTCGTCCGAATGTCCTAAAAGTTTGCACACACGTCACATTAAACACTACGGAGCTACTCCAATTTCCGAAATTTCATTCCGACCCTCGGATCAAAATCTCACTATCGAACCGGAAACTTCTAAAATTCAACTTTCGGCATTTCAAGCGTAACTTAGCTACGGACCTCCAAAACACAATCCGAACACGCCCCTAAGCCCAAAATACCCAACGGAGCTAACAAAACCATCAGATTTCCATTTCGAGGCTGTCTTCATACTGTTCCAACTACGGTCAACTTTCCAACACTTAAGCTCTCATTTAGGGACTAAGTGTCCCAAAACTCTCCGAAACTCAAAACGGAACATCCCGGCAAATCAAAATTGCAGAAATGAACTCGGGGAAAGCAGTTAATAGGGGATCGAGGCATAAATTATTAAAACGACCAAACGGGTCATCACATCCTCTTACACTTAAACATTCGTTCGTCCTCGAACAAGCATAGAGACATACCTGAAGTAGTGAAAAGAAGAGGTTAATGGCTATGCATATCTTGCTCGGTCTCCCAGGTCGCCTCCTTGACCGACTAGCCCTGTCACTAAACCTTTACCGAAGTAATGTTCTTTGACCTCAGCTTTCTAACTTGCCTGTCCAATATTGCTACTGGATCATCAACATAAGATAGATCATTGTCCAACTGGACTGAACTGAAATCCAACACGTGCGACGGATCACCGTGATACCTCCGGAGCATCGAAACATGAAATACCGGATGAACTCCTGCCAAGATGGGAGGTAAGACAAGCTCATAAGCAACCTCCCCAACACGCCTCAATATCTCAAAAGGGCCAATAAACCTCGGACTCAGCTGCCCTTTCTTCCCAAATCTCATAACTCCCTTCATAGGCGAAACCCGAAGCAGAACCCGCTCTCCAACCATGTAAGAAACATCACGAACTTTCCGGTCAGTGTAACTCTTCTGTCTAGACTGGACTGTGCGGAGTCTATCCTGAATCACCTTAACCTTCTCCAAAGCATCATGAACTAAGTCTGTGCCCAATAATCTGGCCTCACCCGGCTCAAACCAACCCACCGAGGATCTACACCATCTACCTTATAAAGCCTCATACGGTGCCATATGAATGCTGGATTGATAGTTGTTGTTGTAAGCAAACTCCGCCAATGGCAAGAACTGATCCCAAGACCCTCCAAACTCAATCACACACGCACAAAGCATGTCCTCAAGAATCTGAATAGTGCACTCGGATTGTCTGTCCGTCTGAGGGTGAAATGCTGTACTCAAGTGTCTCATTTCACTCCAAAGTACTCCGGACCCAAACTTGTCACGACCCCGGTTTGCCCTCCGTGAATCATCGTGATGGAACCTAGTTCTCTACGACTAGGTAAGCCTAAATTGCGGAAGAAAAACAAATTAAAATAGAATGAAGAGTGATAAAACAGTGTTTAAAAGTGCCACTTGGCATACACAATATTTAACTCTCAGAAACCAATACATATCTCCAAGACCCAGAAACCCATGAATCACAAGCTAAGGATCACTACACAGTACTCTAACTCCAGAATATCTAACAAGGAAAATAAATACAGAGGGGGAAATGCTTAAAAGCTAGAATAGAAAGGGACTCCTCGGTCTGCGGATGCGACATATATTCCTCGAAGTCGCTGGAGCAGTCGCCTCGCCTCTAGGGTGATAGGACTGATTTTCAGTACCTGGATCTGCATATGAAAAACATGCGCAGACGGGGCATGAGTACACCATAACGGTACTCAGTAAGTTCCAAGCCTAACCTTGGTCGGGTAGTAATGAAGAAGGTCAGGGACCTACTGAGATAAATTAAAGAATATAAGACATGACATTATAAGATAAGCAGTGCAGTTGAAAACTAACGATAAGAATTTAATACAGGAAAACATGGAATTCAATAACTGAAATAGAGGCAAAAATAATCACAAGGAAATAACCGGGGATCTCTTAGTATCCCGAGGATCCCTTAGTACCCTCAATAAATGCCAGAGATCTCTTGGTATCCCGAGGATCTCTCGATATCCTCAATATATGCAAGAGATCTCTTGGTATCCCGAGGATCTCTCGGTATCCTCAATATGTGCTAGGGATCTCTTGGTATCCCGAGGATCTCTCGGTATCCTCAAAATATTCTAGGGATATCTTGGTATCCCGAGGATCTCTTGGTATTCTCAATATACGTGCCAGGGATCTCTCCATATCCCATACCTCAGTTCAAATCATAAATACATACAGGGGACCTCCTGTGATGCCATCCCGTAGTCCCAAGGTAAAACACACAACAGCAACACAAGAATACTCAATTAAGCTCAATTTCGAATCAAGTAAACAGGTAATTCTAACCTAATATACTTCACATAATTCAATTAAGGCAGTTTAAGCAAATAAATAGTTAAGTCAATTAGACATGCTTTTTCTAAGCAAACAGCAGGTTCAAATTGCAAGTAAAATGAAACTGGAAAAGGGACACAATTGAAATAACTTAAAGAAAAATGAATTTTCAACAATTAGCTCAAGTATGCACTCGTTACCTCACGTACAAGGCATTTCAAATATCAAATATACCGAATCCTAAGGGGAAGGTCCTCCACACAAGGTTAGACAAGCCACTTACCTCGAACCAGCTTAAAATCAACCCGAAACCACGCTCTTGCCATGAGTACTCGACTCCAAATGACCCAAATCTATTCAATTCAATTGCATAATGTAAATAACACTTCAAGTAACTGATTCTACAAAGAAATCCTAAGCTAATACGCAAAATTAGGTAAAATGACCAAAACACCCCTCGGGCCCACGTCTCGGAATCGGGTAAAATTTATATTTTTAGAATCCTCATGCTCTCACAAGTTCATGCATACCGAAATTATCCAAATCCAAAGTAAAATTCTCAATCAAAATTCGAATTTTAGGTCTAAGAACTTTCTTCCAACTTTTCCCCAATTTTCATCTCCAATCCGAAATTAAATGATGAATTCATGTTTAGATTAATGGGTTACAAGCAAAAAGGAGTTAAGAATCATTATCCAATCGATATCTCTAAAAATCCCTCAAAACCCCGCTCAAATCCGAGCTCCCAAGCTTTAGTTTTCACAAAATGGCTAAAACCTCGACTTTGAAATTTTATATTCTACCCAGACGCGTTCTTCTTTGCGAATGCGAGACTACTATCGTGAACGCGATCCACAAAGAAATCTGCTGGCCAACTTCCTCTTTCGCAAACGCGTAGCTCACATTGGCAGACCCTACGCGAACATGAGGACCATGTCGCAAATGCGAAGACCAACGAGTCCATACCTTTGTGAACGCGGGACCTCATCACAAACGCGAAGCATGATTCAGCTGCTTCACCCAGATGCTCTACGCGAACGCGATACCCTCTCGCGAATGCGATGAATGTTTCCTCTACAACACACCAGCAGAAAATCTGCAATATTTCCAAGTCCAAAAATGGTCCGTTGAGCATCCGAAACACACCCGAGGCCCCCGGGACCTCAACCAAACCTGCCAACCAATCCTAAAACATCATTCAAACTTGTTCCAACCGTCAGAACGCTCTAAAAAACATCAAACACCTATTTTTCATCGGATTCAAGCCTAAGAATTCCAAAAAATCTAAAAATATGCTTTCGATCAAAAAGTCTATCAAACCTCGTCCGAATGACCTGAAATTTTGCACACACATCACATTAAACACTACGGAGCTACTACAACTTTTGGAATTCCATTCCGACCCTCGTATCAAAATCTCATTATCGAACCGAAAACTTCAAAAATTCAACTTTTGTCATTTCAAGCCTAAATTAACTACGGACCTCCAAAACATACTTCCTACACGCCCCTAAGCCCAAAATCACCCAATAGAGCTAACAAAACCATCAGATTTCCATTCCGAGGCCGTCTTCTCACTATTCCGACTACGGTCAACTTTCCAACACTTAAGCTCTCATTTAGAGACTAAGTGTCCCAAAACTCTCCGAAACTCAAAATTGAACATCCTGGCAAATCAAAATAGCAGAAATGAACTTGGGGAAAGTAGTTAATAGGGGATCGAGGTGTAAATTCTTAAAACGACTGGTCGGGTCGTCACACAAACCTACCTACTCGATATAACTCAACACAACTGGATAACACATCAAGAAGCAGAAATTGGGGAAAACGGACTAAATCTCAGAACGACCGACCGGGTCATCATATCTTCCCTCTCTTAAAAAAATGTTTGTCCTCGAACGTGCCCAAAATTGTTCCAAAAGCCATCAGATCGCTATATCTCCTCAAGAAAATCCTTCTCGTCACATTCAAATCATATGAACTCATCTCGCGGTCACAACATACTCATCACGTATCTATCCAACCACCATTTCCACTAATAGGGACACTACCGGACATATAAGTCCACAAGAACACGCTCACATAATTAACACCTCAGTGCTCAAGCTACAGTCAAAACCCGACCTCAAGTTCTCCAGACTGGCCCAACATCAACATACAAAAATTACATCTCGCACCTCATCCGGGGAATCACAAGTCGTCTATGCACAACTGATACCGAGCGCTCAACTGAATGTGTGGAAATAATTCAAAGAGTTACACTTCAAGCTGAATCAATACCACACGATAAGAATTCAAGAAGGTGAAGTTTTCCTAAAGGTTCAGCAACCTCTCAAAGATAAATACAGATGTCTCCGTACCTATCCGCAAGACTCTACTAAACCCGCTCATGACTCGTGAGACCTATGTAACCTAGGCTCTGATACCAACTTGTCATGACCCAAAATATAACCATGGTCGTGATGGTGCTTATCATATTACAAGGCAAGCCTATTTCCCAAAATATTACTACTAAATTGATTATAAGAAATTAATAAAACATTTTAACATTTAAATTTCTCACACTAAATCAATTCTAAATATAATCAATATAAAATACGGAAACGAGCCCCAACCATCAGGGTGTACTAAGTCATGAGCGTCTAAAAATATAAACTAAGCTATATAAACTATCTAACTGTCCAAAAGAAGAAATGACAAGAGGAGTAATAAGGTCCTGTGGACGCTAGCAGCTACCTTGCAGTTTCCAAAGATAGTCGGCCTGAACTCAACGATCGCCACGCTCTAACTCACCTGGATCTGCACATAAAGTGCAGGGTATAATATGAGTACAACCGACTAAGTAGTAACTGTGAGCACGTGATTTTTGCCCTATATGAGAATCACTCCCAAAAATTCAAAATATAACAATTTTCCTTTAAGTACAATGTTTGTATTTTTGTGGTATTTTTGTATAATTATTTGTATTTTGTCTGTGCATGTTTATTTATTTAAATTAATAAAAATATAAAATATGTCGCATTTTCATTTAGTATTTATTGAAGTTTGTTTTACAAAAATGAGAAAATCATAAAAAAAATAATGTACGTTGCATTTTTAGCATTTAACGTCTAAATTGTGCGATTTTATCGTTAATTGCTATTTAAATGTGCGATAATAGTTATTTGAAATTAATTATTATTTTTTATAAGTTAATTTAGTTTATAAGTTAAATTAGAATTTTAGTTTAACAGAATTCCTTAGTAGTGAAAAAACTAGGAACTTAGTAGTAGTGACGAGCTAAGTAAAACTATCCAATTATTAATTTTCACAATTTAAAAATAAATAGAAATAAATAGGTAAATTCCATAACTAATTAAATGCCACCAAGAAATTTAACAGATAAATGCAGCAACACCAAAGTAAATGCAACCTCATAGCAATGTCACTCCATCACTCATCACTTGCACTCTACACTAAACACTCAATACACTCAACACTCTGCGATCACTGGGGTGTGTACAGACTCCGGAAGGGCTCCCAAATCCCAAGCTCTATGCACAGACAACTCACATATTGCACGGACAACTCACGTGTTGCACAGACAAGCTCGAAGCATATCCTCCAAAATCTGAATGATCCGCTCGGAATGCCCGTCCATTTGAAGATGAAATGTTGTGCTCAACTCAACCCGTGTGCCCAACTCTCGCTGAACTGCTCTCCAGAAATGGGAGGTAAATTGTGTACCTCGATCTGAAATGATAGACTCGGGCACACCATGAAGACGAACAATCTCCCAGATATAGATCTCAGCTAACCTCTTGGAAGAATAGGAGACTGCCACAGGAATGAAATGTGCTGACTTAGTCAGCCTATCAACAATAACCCACACTGCATCGAACTTCCTCTAAGTCCGTGGGAGTCCAACAAAAAAGTCCATAGTGATACGCTCCCACTTCCACTCAGGAATCTCAATCTTCTAGAACAAACCACCATGTCTCTGATGCTCGTACTTAACCTGCTGATAATTCAAACACCGAGACACATATGCAACGATGTCCTTCTTCATTCTTCTCCACCAATAATGTTGCTGCAAATTCTGATACATCTTCGCAGTGCCCAGATGAATAGAGTATCGGGAACTATGGGCCTCCTCTAAAATCACTCTGGAAGCCCATCCACATTAGGCACACAAACTCGACCCTGCAAATCTCAAAACTCCATTCTCTCCTAAGATAATCTGCTTGGCACCTCCGTGCTGCACCGTGTCTCTAAGGACACACAAATGTGGATCATTATACCACCGATCTCGGATACGCTCCAATAAAGAAGAACGAGCGACTGTGCAAGCTAACACACAGCTGGGCTTAGAAACATCCAACCTTATAAACTGATTGGCCAAAGCCTGAATATCCAAAGCAAGTGGTCTCTCACCGACTAGAATGTAAGCAAGACTACCCATACTGGCTGACTTCCTACTCAAAGCATCGGCCACCACATTGGCCTTTCCCGGATGATATAAGATGGTGATATCATAGTCCTTTAATAGCTCCAACCACCTTCTGTACCTCAAATTTAGCTCCTTCTGCTTGAACAAATACTGCAGACTCTTGTGATCCGTGAGCACCTCACATGCCATGCCATATAGATAATGCATCCAAATCTTCAACGCGTGAACGATGACTGCTAACTCCAAATCATGAACCAGATAGTTCTTCTCATGAATCTTCAACTACCGCGAAGCATAGACAATGACCTTGCCATCATGCATCAACACTGCACCAAGTCCAATACGAGATGCATCATAATAAACTATATAAAGCCCTGAACTTGTGGGCAAAACCAACACCGGTGCCGTAGTTAGAGCTTTCTTGAGCTTCTGAAAGCTCGCCTCATACTCATCTGACCATCTGAACTGGGCACCCTTCTGGGTCAACCTGGTCATCGGGGTTGCGATAGATGAAAACCCTTCTACAAACTGACGATAGTAGCTTGCCAATACCAAGAAACTCCGGATCTCTGTAGCTAATGCTGGTCTAGGCCAGTTCTTGACTACTTCAATCTTCTTCGGATCAACCTGAATACCCTCTGCTGATACAACATGACCCAGGAATGCAAGTGAACTCAACCAGAACTCGCACTTCGAAAACTTGGCATACAACTGACTATCCCTCAAAGTCTGAAGAACCATTCTAAGGTGTTGCTCATGCTCCTCCCGACTGCGGGAGTAGATCAAAATATCATCAATGCAGACTATCACGAACGAATCCAAGTAAGGCCTGAACACTCGGTTCATCAAATCCATAAAAGTTGCTGGGGCATTTGTCAACCTGAATGACATCACCAAGAACTCATAATGCCCGCACCGAGTGCGGAACGCTGTCTTAGGGACATCGGATGCCCTAATCCTCAACTGATAGTAGCCAGATCTCAGGTCAATCTTCGAAAATACCTTGAAACTGATCAAACAAATCATCAATCCTCGGCAATGGATACTTATTCTTGATTGTAACCTTGTTCAATTGCCGGTAATCAATACACATTCTCATCGCCCCGTCCTTCTTCTTAACAAATAACACCGCCGCACCCCAAGTCGAAACAGTAGGTCTAATGAAACCTTTTTCAAGCAAGTCTTGCAACTGCTCCTTCAAATCTTTCAACTCAGGCGGGGCTATACGATACGATAGGATAGAAATGGGCTGAGTGCCCGGAGCCAAATCAATGCAAAAGTTAATATGCCTATCGGGTGGCATACCTGGCAGGTCTGAATGGAATACCTCAGTAAACTCACGAATAACGGGCACAAAATCAATAGAAGGAACCTCAACACTAGAATCACGAACATGGGCCAAATAGGCCAAATACCCCATCTCGACCATACGCCGAGCCTTCATATATGAGATAACACTATGGGTAGAATGGCTAGGAGTCCCTCTCCACTCTAAACGAGGTATACCCGGCAAGGCTGAGGTTACAGTCTTGGCATGACAGTCCAAAATAGCGTGATAAGATGATAACCAGTCCATCCCCAATATGACATCGAAATCAACCATGTCTAGAAGAAGCAAATCTACACGAGTCTAAGACCTACAATCACAACTACACACGAATGATGGACTCGATCTACCATAATAGAATCACCTACCGGTGTAGACACATAAACAGAAGCACTCAAAGAATCATTAGGCATGACCAGATAAGGTGCAAAATAAGATGACATATAGGAATATGTCGATCCCGGATCAAATAAAACTGAAGCATTTCTGCTACAAACCAGAACAGTACCTATGATAATTGCATCGAAAGCCTCAACCTCGGGCCTGGTTGGAAGAGCATAACATCGGGGCTGGGCCTCACCACCCTGAACTATATCTCTAGGACGACCTACTGCTGGCTGGCCTCCACCTCTAGCGTCCTGAGCTCCACCTCTAATACTTTTACCTCCACCTCTAGCACCTCTACCCCCACCTCTAGCGGGCTGGATGGGCTGTGGAACACCTGGTGCCTGAACCATAGCACGAAAACCCTACTGCTGAGAACTGTCCGGTGCTCGAGGGCATTATCTAGCAATGTGCCTCGTGTCGCCACAAGTAAAACGAGTCCTCGACTACTGGGGCTGACGACCTTGTAAACTCTGAAGCGGCGGTGCACTAATAGGAGCTGGTGGTGCACTGTAGGTCTGCTGATCAGAATACTGAATATGAGAACCATGGCCACCAGAAACACCGTGAAAAACCTGAAGTGCTGACTGAAAAGGCCTAGGAGGATGGCCTCTACCATATGAAGCTCGTCCTCCAGACGAGGTACCACTGAATCGGCCGGAATGACGAGGCCTCTTGTCAGACCCCTGACCACCTCCCTACGATAGAACCATCTCAACTCTCCTGGCCACATTGGTTGCCTCCTGGAAAAAAATCTCACTCCAGTCTCCTTGTCCATCTGAAGTCGAATAGGTTGGATAAGTCCCTTAATGAACCTCCTCACCCTCTCTCTCGGTGGGAAGTATGATAAAAGCATGACGAGCCAAGTCGATGAATTTGGTCTCATACTGAGTAACGGTCATAGAACCCTACTGGAGACACAAACTACCTCCGATAGGCCTCTCTCTGAGTGATAGGGAGAAACTTCTCCAGAAATAGCTGAGTAAACTGCTCCCAAGTCAAAGTTGGCGATCTGGCTGGTCTAGCCAAGAAATAATCTCTCCATCGAGTCTTGGCGAATCCCGACAAGCGAAAAGTAGCAAAATCGACCCCATTGGTCTCCACTATCCCCATGTTCCTGAGAACCTCATGACAGTTGTCTAGATAATCCTGGGGATCCTCAGATAATGTACCGCTGAAAGTAGTAGTGAAGAGCTTGGTGAACCTGTCCAATATCCACAAAGCATCAACAGACATAGCTGCTCCATCACCGGTCTGAGATACCATACTAGGCTGAACTGCTCCAACTGGCTGAGCTCTGTCCCTACCTCGGCCTCTAGCATGGCCTCGTCCTCGCCCTCTGCCCTTTGTGGGAGCTGCTGCTGGGGCTCGGGTTGCTGGTCAGTGGATGAGGAAGCGCGTGTTCTCGCCATCCGCGAAAGAACATAGTAGAAATTCGATTAGATTTGAGAAACTAAACCGCACGACAGGAAAAAATAAATGGGAGGTTTTTTCTAACTCTGTAGCCTCTGGGGATAAATACAAACGTCTCTGTATCGATCCCTCAGACTCTACTAAGCTTGTCTGTGAACTGTGAGACCCATGTAATCTAGAGCTCTGATATCAACTTGTCACGACCCGGATTTCCCACCTTCGGGAGTCGTGATGGCGCCTACTAGTGTGAGCTAGGCAAGCTGATTGTTTGAATAAATTACTTTTTTCCCATTTTAATTCTTTACAAGAAATTATGAGCAATAACTTAAAGACAGCGGAATTTATATCAAGCGGAAAAAAATAACAAAATTATTGAGTATAACCAATACAACTGTTTAAACAAGACTATCCAGAACTAGAGTCACAACTTCACAGACAGTCTAAGAGTACTACAAATAAAGGTCTGAAAGAAATAAAAAGATACACTGTTTCTAAAATAAGTAAAGGAAACAGGATAAAGTAAAGATAGGAGGTGACGCCAAGGCCTGCGGACGCCTGCAGGACTACCTCGGGTCGCCTGATGAACAAGAAACATCAATCTCACTGCGGTCTGAAGTCCACAGCACTAGGATCTGCACAAAAGAGTGCAGAATGTAGTATCAGCACAACCGACCCCATGTGCTGGTAAGTGCCCATCCTAACCTCGGCGAAGTAGTGACGAGGCTAGGACCAGACTACCAAATAAACCTGTGCAGTTAAATCATATATAGCAAAAATAGAAGCAGATAATCACAATTAAAATTGGGCGGGGGAAACATGCGCGGGGAGTAGCAGATAACAACAGAATATCAAGAAACCAAAATTCAATTACTAACAAGGATAGGGAAAAAAAATGCAGAGTTCACTTTCATTTCACATCTCGTTGCAGGCGTGCAACCTGATCCCATTTCATGTATCTCGTTGCAGGCGTGCAACCCGATCCCATTTCATATATCTCGTTGCAGGCATGCAACCCGGTTCCATTTCACATATCTCGTTGCAGGCATGCAACCCGCTCCCATTTCATTTATCTTGTTGCAGGCGTGCAACCCGCTCCCATTCATATATCTCGTTCAGGCGTGCAACCTGATCCCATTTCACATATCTCGTTGCAGGCGTGCAACCCGCTCCCATTTTATATATCTCGTTGCAGGCGTGTAACCCGCTCCCATTTCATATATCTTGTTGCAGGCGTACAACCCGCTCCCATTTCACATATCTCGTTGCAGGCGTGCAGCCCGCTCCCATTTCATATATCTTGTTGCAGGCATGCAACCCGCTCCCATTTCACATATCTCGTTGCAGGCGTGCAACTCGCTCCCATTTCATATATCTTGTTGCAGGCATGCAACCTGCTCCCATTTCATATATTTCTGTGGCGGCGTGCCACTCGATCCCATTTACAAATCAACAACAATCACAAAAGAATCCCGGCATGGGAACAATCATATTTCTACAACATCCCGACAAGGGAACAATAATATCAAGATAACATCCCGGCAAGGGAATAATAATGATAATAACATGTGAAGTGCCATAAACCACAATGGAGTAATAACAATTACAATACAAGACTCACGGGCATGCTTGACACCAACATATAGATACTCGTCACCATGCCTATACGTCGTACTCCACAATTAACACGTAGCAAATAAGACACGACTCCTAATCCCTCAAGCTAAGGTTAGACGAAACACTTACCTCGATGTCACGAACACAATTCAAGCCTCTACTATCGCTTTACCTCGTGATTCCACCACGAATTCGCTCGTATCTAGCCACAAGTTACTTAATTACATCAATAAATGCTAAATGAATCAATCCTAATGCATGAAAATGAGTTTTCTAAAGTTTTACCCAAAAAGTCAAAAATCGCCCTGGGCCTACATGGTTAAAACCCGCGGTTCGAACTAAAAGCCGATTACTCATTCCCCCACGAACCCAAATATATAATTTATTTTGAAATCGGATCTCAAATCGAGGTCCAAATCCCCAATTTTTTAAAAACCTAGGATCTACCCAAAACACCCAATTTTTCCCATGAAAATTATTAATTTTGAGTTGAAATCATGTGAAAAGATGTTAATGATTGAAAAAAACGAGTTAAAATTGACTTACAATTGATTTGGAGAAGAAGTTTTCTTTGGAAAATCGCCCAAGAGAGTTTATGTTTTGAGAAAATGTGAAAAATGGTTGAAAATGTGTCTAAGTGTGAATTTACAGGTCTCTGATATCGCAATTGCGACCAGGGTTCGCAATTCAGGATTCTGAGGCCTTCGCATTTGCGAACAAAATGTTGCATTTGCGACCAAGTAAATTTTCCGGTCTTCTTCGCATTTATGATAGACCTCTCACAAATGCGATATCGCTTTTGCGATACAGGAGTCGCATTTGCGACTAAGGGAATAGCTGGGGGGGGGGATCGCATTTGCGATGGGAACCTCGCATTTGCGAGATAGTGCTGGCATGGGCTAGTTCGCATTTGCGACATAGCCTTCGCAAATGCGATCTCGCATTTGCAACATAGCCTTCGCAAATGCGATCTCGCATTTGCGAGCCAAGATTCGCAAATGCGAAGCCTACAGGCCTGCAATACACCAGTTCAAAATCTGCAATATCCTAAGTCAAAATTCCACTCTGTGGCCTATCCAAAACTCACCCGAGCCCTCAGGGCTCCAAACCAACCATGCACACAAACCTAAAAATATCCTACGGACTTGCTCATGCATTCAAATCACTCAAATAACATCAACAACTATGAATTGAACATCAAAATCATGAAATTTCTTAAGAACATCAAATTTTCCAATTTTTCCAAATAAGGTCCGATTCACGTCATTTCAAGTCCGTTTCTTACCAAATTTCACAGACTTATCTAAAATCACATATAAGACCTGTATCGGATGACAGAATCAAATTAGGGGCCCGTTACCATCAAGTTTTAGACACATTTCATTTCCAAAGCTCATAAATAATTCCAGAAAATATTTTTCTTTAAAAATTTATTTCTCGGGTTTGGGACCTCGGAATTCGATTCCAGGCATGCGCCCAAGTCCCATATTTTTCTACGGACCCTCCGGAACCGTCAAATTACAAGTTCTGGTCCGTGTACCCAAAATGTTGACCGAAGTCAACTTAAATCCATTTTAAAGTCAAAATTCATCATTTTCAGATTTTCACATAATGGCTTTCCGGCTACGTGCCCGGACTACGCACGCAAATCAAAGTGATGCTGAAAGAGGTTTTTGAGGCCTCTGAACGCAAAATTTACTTTTAAAACAAGACACCTTTCCACAATCATAAGATAATGAATAATTACCAACCGATATACCTGGCAAGACAACCGTATAAGCTGTAACTGAAAAGCGATCAAGTGTACTGTTAAGGATGGTTTAATAAGGCATATAAGAGTTGTATTGAATAGCGTGTATTAATTGTGAGCACCTAATTTTTGATTATATGTGAATTTTCACTACTTTTTGTTATTTAAATAGTTTTTATTTTTAGTCTTGATATTTTACCTTTTATTTCACCTTTTATAGGTTTTATTTAAAAAAATTAAAAACCAATAAAAAGATTCACATTTTAGAATATTAAATTTCCTTCTAATTTGCAAAAGAAAAGAAAATTCACAAAAATATATATTTTCTTTTAGTTTTAGTAATTGGGTGACTTTTGTAAATGTTCCTTTAATAATTTTATATTTTTTTTACTAGACTAAAAATAATTGATTAGAGTTTCAATACACAACTAGCACATAAGGTCACGTTTCTTTTCTATGCACGATTTTTAAAAAGGAATTACTTTGTTCTTGTCTTGGAGAATTATTTCTTTCATTTCACAAAGAAATTCACACGTCAGATGCATATCTAAAAAAGTATCACACACCTCCCTTTTGGATTTTTCCACGGACTCAAAACAGTTTTTGGCAGAAAGATTCATCCTTTTACTTTCGCTTTCCTTATTCCCCAGGTCACGCGCACACACAACTGACACCCACCCGTCCCCTTGCTCCTGCTTGATCTCTCTGATAAAAACATGTTGTGCGGAACCATACTATTGTTAATTTTTACTAAAAATATTAAAATAAGTGTAAAAAAAAGTTACCAAAGTATATATAACGCCACTAATAGTGGCGCTATACAGTAACGTTAACTGTACCGTTACTGTATAGCGTCACTAATTGTGGCGCTTTACTTACAAACTTACATAGCGCCATTAATAGTGGCGCTATATGTCTTATACATGAAGACATAGCGCCATTAATAGTGGCGCTATACCCCTTAATACAAATCCCCCATCTTCTTCTTCTTCGTTCCATCTCCGTCTTCCATCTCCCTCTTTTCACTTCTGGTCCCCCCCCCCACACCACCGATCTACCCCAAATTTTTTTAAATTTTTTTTTGGGTCCCCCGTCACATAAAAGTTTAATATTTGAGGTCCCACTGTCGAGTAGAGCTTCGTGTTTTAGTGGATTCATTCTTCCGGAGTCAAAAATTCGATCTATCTACATTTCAAAAATTCTAAATCGAGGTATTTTGATTTATTTTAAGTTGAAAGTTTTATAACAATGCATATTACTTGATTTGTATGTGTTCTATTTCGGTTTGTGTTTATTTTTTCCGAAACTAGCATGTTAAATTTTATCCGGATTTAATTTTAGTGTTGTATAAATTAGTCTAAAAATGTGTTTGTTAATATCCTCATGTATATTTATGTGTTTTTATGCCGTTTAGTTTAGATTATTTTTTAGCGTAGTAAAATGTATACTTTATTAGCGTAGTAAAACGTAGACCTTTTTAGCGTAGTAAAACGTAGACCCCTTTAGCGTAGTAAAATGTAGAGCCTTGTAGCGTAGTATTGTGTAGTAATTGTTTAATTATATTATATTCTAGCACGAAACCCATATATATCTAATTATGGTGCCACTGGGCCACAGAAAATCTAGCACGAAACCCATAATTATAAATATATATATATATATATATATATATATATATATATATATTACAATTTAGTTATTAAATAAATATGAATAAAAATTATTTAAAAAACATAAAATTATTAATGATAGTTGGTACCACTGAGTTTTAGAAAATCTAGCACGAAACCCATAATTATAAAAATTATATATATATATATATATAATTGTTACAATTAAGTTATTAAAAAATATGAATTTAAATTATTAAAAAAACATAAGATTATTAATGATAGTTTTGTACCACTGGGCACGAAACCCATAAGTTTATATATAATTTTATACAATTAAGTTGTTAAAAAATATGAATTTAAATTATAAAAAACACACATAAATTTTAATGATAGTTATTAAAAATTATGAATTTTCAGTTGACGACATGGATGCACCTATACATCCCGGCCCTCGGACGTCGGAGCTACTACCCCTACAGCCCCAGCATAGATCCGAGCATATATGGGGGGGGGGAGAGTTGCTTACGCAGACTTTTCGGGGGAGGAGAGTGGATTTATTGTGGGAGTTTTTGACTCCTCCCCGCGTTCTACATCCCCGTGTGGTCCATCACCTGGAGGAAATGGAATTATATAGGATCATTAGCATTGGCCGGATACAGCTCGACTATGCTTTGATCACGGCGTTGATTGAGCGGTGGCGACCGGAGACGCACACTTTCCATCTGCCCATCGGCGAAGCCACCATCACACTCCAGGACGTCGAGATTTTATATGGCCTGTCCACCGATGGCTTGCCAGTTTTACTGCCTGGGAACATGAGATTTTTTAACCGGGCTGCATATATGGATATGCTGCACAGGCTCACGGGCTTCAGGTCCGAGGACCCAGATGTAGCAATTGGGAGTAGTCGTATGCAGTTGGTCCCCATTAGAGACCACTTGGTGCAGATCCACGATACTATCACCGACGACTCAGCGGAGGTGGATGTGGAGCAATATACGAGGCTGTTGTTGCTCCTTCTATTTGGGGGGGTCTTGTTCCCGAACCCTTCGGGGAACCTAGTGAGCCTTCGTTTTCTGCATCATATTGCGGACTTTGATGATACAGTCAGCTATAGCTGGGGTGGTGCTGTCCTATCTTTTTTGTACAGGCAGATGTGCCGGGCATCCATGGGCACACAGAGAGACGTTTGTGGCTTTCTGCCACTTCTACAGGTGACAACTTATTCAAATAATTTGTCGTTTAGTTCCAATTCTACCTAGTTAGAGTTAATCTTTACGTCAACTTTCTGTTTTAGGTTTGGGTGTGGGAGCGATTTCTGCAACTTCGGCCACCTCTACCACAGCTACCGGATAATGTACATATTCCTGATCTCCCTCTAGCTTGTAGGTGGGTATTGCGTCGTAGACTTGCACGAGAGTATCATGGCCATCATAAACTCCCGTTCTGTAGGGATATGTTGGATTTTCTGGAGGATGCACAGGTGAATATCTAACTAAACTTACCAATTTATTTTTAACTAGGTGTTGCGCAAACTAACGGTTTGTGTTATTATTTGATAGTTCATCTGGACGCCGTACAACGAAGAGCTGATAGGTACCCTGCCAGCGTATTGCACGCACAGTCGCCATATTTGGAGGGCTTCCGTCCCTCTCACGTGCCTCGATATTGTTGAGCATCATGCCTCAGAGCGAGTATTTCGTTGGTTTGGATTTCCGCAGTCTATACCGACTCAGCCTACATGGTACCCTTTACATTATGAGAGGGATGATAGGATGAGAGTGGACGACACATTTATTGAGTGGCTGACAGCGCAGTTGGGTATTTGGGACAGCCGAGGGGACTTGACCCCAGCTCCGCAACACTTTCCTATCGACGTTTATATGGCATGGTACCGCACTGTTTCCCGACTTTTTATCGGGAACCCAGTTCATCAGGTAGATGGTCGATACGTCTCATACGCCGGGAGACATGAGGCTCTGGTATGTTTTCTGTTATTATCAATTACTTTAATAGTAATTTCTAGTCAAATACGTAGTTTATATTAAAAACTTTTGTGCAGGCGATTGGATTGCATACCGTATATCGTATGGGGCAGCAGATGCAGAGTTATGTCCACGACCCTGTGATCATGCAGGACTATAGTCGTCGCATAATGGATGTGGCTGCCCAGACACTGCAGCGAGGCCGATCGGATCAGCGTTTGGCACACCAGCCAGATTATGTTGACCCAGCCACATACCAGCGAGGTCGTGGTATGCCACGGGGTGGTGGCCGACGAGCTGCTGCTGCTCCACGACGACCTGCTGGTGTTGGACGACGCGGTCGTGGGCGGAGAGGAGGTCACCAGCAAGGGAGCTTTGAGGCTCCTGCTGATGATGTTGCTGCTGATATGGGAGGTGGCATGCATGAGACCAACATGCCGTCTTACAGCCTTGGCATTTATGACACTCCAGGGACGTCGCAGGTGACCCCATCGGGTCAATTCTTGATGATGGGCTCGGATTTTCAAGGAGTGGAGTTGGGTAGATATTTCCCTGGCCCGTCTACCACTGATGAGTCTCGACCGATCCGAGATTTTGATAGTGGGCACCGACTGAGTTATGGCAGCTCATCACATGCGCAGGTATGAGTTTATTAGTATTAATTTTATTACTGTTTTTACTATAACTTATTTATTTTATTTTAACTTTATTAATTTACTTTTTAGGCTTCATGCGATGCTGCGACAGATGACTACATTCAGGATCCAGACACGATTATGGTAAGACAATATATATTTTTGTGAATTGTTATGTAGTTTTCTATACTAAGTTTGATATTATTTTGTAGCCTTCTACTGGACCTGACAGCACCACCGATACATGTCATCCTGTGCCGCATCCGGCCATAAGGAGACGACTTGATGATGATGATCCTGATAGCGTACCCGGGCGGCAGGGGATGCGCCTCAGGCCAACGGCTACTTTGAGACACACCGGATGCGGGACACATTGATTCGGTCTTCCATATTTTTGTTTTTTTGGTGTAAATAATATTTTTTTGTACATTAACAACAATATTTAGTCGAATATGACAGTTGCTTTTTTTAGTTCAAATTTCGTTTTATAGTTTTTGGTATAGTAACACAACAACTTAAACTTAACTTCCACTTAAATTAAAATAAAATTAAGTACAACAAACAAGGAAAACATTAGTACAATACAAACACAAACATAACAGGCCAACATAATAAAAAGACATGACATATGAAAATGACACTAAACACATACACGTAAATGTTCAGATACTCAGTTGTCATTTATTCTTCGCTCCAACCACTTAAATCGTTCTTCCATTTGTTCTTTTTCTTCTTCTAACTCTTTCACTCTCGCATTCACCTCCGCAAGTTCCCGTTTATATTTTTTGTTGCGTTCCTTGTGTGCTTCACAATTCCATTCAGCTCTCCATTTTTTATCTTCCACCTCCTTTAGTTTCTCCCTCATATCTGTAATAATTCTATCTGCCTCCTTTTGTATTCTATGCTGGTATAACAACATATTATGAAATTCATGTAATCTATCCCTGTAGCTTTCCTGATAACATGGTTCCTCAGCCCATTCATCAAATTCACAAGTAGGTTCGTCGGGTTGCTTGTACAACTTGTTCATACAGCACCAATAGCGGCGTCCAACGTTAGCACCTTCCCACCCACAATCCATCATGCATGGTTTTCCACATAAGCAAATTGGTGGACGACCATGTTGAGCCATTTGTGAACTATTTGCTTATAATAAAAACCTTACTTACTTTTAATGAAATATTTCTTGGGGGAAATTTTTAGCACACAAAATAAATACAATGACCCCATTATTTATAGGCTAAACAATACACATATAACGCCATATCTAATGGCGCTATATTAGATAGCGCCATATCTAATGGCGCTATATTACATAGTGCCATATGTAATGGCGCCATATCATGATGTTGACGAGACGACTTTATGTCAGCCGGTCACACATATCTAATGGCGCCATATCATGATATTTTCAGCTTTTTCAGTTCGACAAGACAAGACACACATAGCGCCATATATATAATTTGTGTATTAAATATCGTGATAGCGACAAGACAGCACACATAATAAATATACCGATAATTATATTAAATTATTATTTAAATAGGTAAAAAGGGAAAGTACAAATCATAATTAACAAACAAAAAAATATTATTTCATAAATACTTAAATCGTATACATAACAACTAATTATTACAACATGAACTCATGGGTAGTTAGGTACAATAGAAGAACACCCGCCCTGAGCTTGATTATTGTTGCCACCCAAAGGACATTTTCTACGGTCGTGGCCTGTTTGCGAGCATATACCACATTTGCGTGCATATACGATATCACTAACATCCATTTGGTTCCGTATACGCGTTCTCTTCTGCACCTGTCTTTTACGCAAATAGGACTTGTTACACACCATTTTAAATGGTTCTGGGGGCCAGTAATGCTCAGAACCCACTGGTTGCAGCTGACCACTATATGTGTTTACGTATTTGGAAACACTATATTGTTGATCAATATAGTTGGTCTCCGCATAACCAACACGTTGAAAACACTTGATGGCATGTGAACAAGGCATGTGGTATATTGACCATTTCCCACATGAGCATAACCTTGTGGATTCATTTATAGTATGTACATTATTACCCCGAATATTATGGATAGCGGTGCGAACTTCAAAAATGCCTCGTTCGTTATCATATTGCAAAAAGGAATGCCAATGTGCTCGCCGTCTGTATTTCTCTAATCTCTTCATAGGCACTGGCATAAATTCAAAACCCCTTTCCATCAATTCCGTTGCAGCTGCAGACCGTTGTACAAACCTCTCCGCCATCTGCTTAAACGACATACGCACCATGGCTGTGACGGGCAATCCTCTTGCCGACTTTAATAACCCGTTGAAGGATTCTGACACGTTTGTAGTAAGAATTCCCCAGCGTCTGCCACCATCTGCATGCAACGTCCACTTTTCAGGATCATGTCGCATTAACCAACGATATGCTGCATCGTCTTCTTGCCTGATAGAATCCATATGCCTCCGGAATTTATGTTGTTGGTGGTCTGTTGCTGCCATCCACATCAAATCATGTAGATCCTTTTTGGGATGTGCCTTCTTGAAATTGGCCTTAAAGTGCCTCACACAGTAACGGTGGTATGCATAAGGTTCTTGCCAGGCAGGAAGGTTCTCCACAGAACTTAATATACCCCCGTGCCGATCAGATATTAGACAAATACCTGAACAAATACCTAGACTCATCCCACATTGCTGTCCGGATTTCATCAAAATCCCGTGTGAGAGCTTCCACATCCGGCACGGCTGGCAAGTTATCAATATAAGGAATCTCCCTTGAATGAAACGACACTTCAAACTCGTTCACTTTTCGTCTATGAGGGGCTCTCTTCAAATCCGGTTCTTCCTCCTCGTCCTCTTCATCACCATCCTCACGAGCAAATGGTGTCTCATCTCCCGATTCATCGGCATTGTTATCGTAATCGCTGTTCTCTTCCTCACTCTGTTCATCTGCCAGATCCTGATGTAATACGTCGTTTTCGGGCAATTGAGTGAGTACGGGTAGTTCAACTTGCTCGTTTTCACTGCACATTTCAACAAAAATATAAGCTGCTAAATTAATAAATGCTTTATATATGGTTGTAGTTTTTCACTTACAAGTTGTAATGTGATGACATTCCATGATGGACGTTTTCAGTTAGGTGATGACTACCGGATGGGTCACTTGTAAAATTTATATCCGGCTGGTACCCCCTATTAAATAAATGAGCGTTAAAATTTATTCAATACGCAAAAATATACATATTAACACAAATGAAAATTGTAGTTTACCTCTCTTCTTGTGAATTATGGAAAGCAGGGTATAAATTATTTTCTCGCTGCTCATTCGCCGACGGTGATAAATTTAAATCAAGAAAAATTCTTTCAACTGGAACATGTCCGGCAAAAACTGATCCAGAATAACCACCCGATGACTGGGGGTTATCTCTACTACGCACAACCTCATTTTTTGGAACGTCTTCGACCTTCACGTACATCTCCACCATTGTGATTACAAGAAATTCCCGGCATTCATCGGGAGTCCTCAAGAAATCACTCAAAGTGTCATCATCGTCGATGTTAAACTCTGAGTAAAAAGCAACCCCTTGCGGCGTAACGGAATACGGATATCTTCCGGTTACTTTGAGTATCACTGAACGTTTTCTCACACTCATTTTTTTGCATAACAACGATATCAATGTTTCGTACTCAATTGAAAGTGGCAATTTAACATTACACTTAGCAGGTAAACTGTAGCCCACAGAGTTATTCTCCATCACAACCTCACCCCCCAATATAATGATACTCTTATTCTACGTTCTTCAGACATAATGAAAAAATGCTGGAGAATTTAACAACAATAGAAAGCAAGAAGAGTTAAAAAAAAATTTGAATGAAGTTGGAGCGATTATACGATGTTTATATAGAAAATGGCTAGCCGGGTTGTTTTTTTTTGTGTATATAGCGCCACAAAAAGTGGCTTTATACACATTTAAATTATTGAACCCAGACATTATTGGTGTGGTCAGGGTATAAGACATATAGCGCCACTATTAATGGCGCTATGTAAGTTTGTCAGTATAGCGCCACTATTAGTGGCGTTATATATACTTTGGTAACTTTTTTTTTACACTTATTTTAGTAATTTTAGTAAAAATTAACAATAGTATGGTTCCGCACGCGGGGGGGGGGGGGGCAAGAAGGCAGAGAAATACAGATCTAAAAAACTAGATCTGGGAAAAGGAGGGAGGAGCAGCCGCACAAACAAAAAGAACTTTCTTCTCCTCTGTAACTCCCTTTTTCCCTTTCTCTGCTGTGAGCTCACTATAGAAGCTATGAAAACTTCTACACCAAACTCGTGAAAATGCAGCCAAGAAAGGCCAAAGGTTCAACTTCTTCCTTGTGCCATTTTCGCTACCAAAATAGCCACAAAACACCAAAAACAACCAGATCTTCATCATCACAAACACCGAGCATTTTCTCCATAAAAAATGGTTTGATTTTCTCCATTAAAACCATGTAAACAGCCCCAAAAACCACCCTGAAACACTGTTATGAATCCACTTCAAGAATTGGGCCTAGAATCAGCTGAAGAAATGTGTGGGCCTAGGGTGGAGTCATTTATAGAGAATATTAGGCCTGGAACTAATTTAAGAAGAAGTAATAGAATTAAACAATCCAGTAGAAGACTAACTGATTTCATTTGGAAGGGTGACTCAGCACAAGAATGATCAGAAAGAGGGTTCAGAGTGGTTACAAATAGTAGGGAACATGGGGAAAATGGGTAGGCAGTTAGTAATCAGCATTGTCTATGTTCTCTTCCCCACTTCTTCTTCAAGTTTCCCATCTTTCCTTCTTATCTCTAATCCAGTCAGTTAGTATTCAATTTCTGCAGTTTCTTTGTTCTAGACAAAGTTCGTAGTTTGTAATAGTTGAATATTTAATCAAGAAGTTAGCTCCAGTTTATTTATTTGTTTGTTACATTGGTGCTTTCATCCAGCGGAATCCATGGGTGATTCAAAACTCATATCTGTTGATAATGGTGTTTCTCAACAGGAGTTTGCAGATCTCTCTTCTACAGTTGCGAATCTGTGTTCAACTTTTGATAACCAGCAGAAACTGTTACAAGACTTCATTAACGCAGCCTCGCAGACAGCGACAGTAGAACCAACTCGTATCCGCTCAGCAGAGGTGTGTTTGTCTCATGGAGCTTCCCCATCGCCATCGGCGATGATGAGACACAAACCTGCTGCGGTTGAACTACTCCGTTTCAGTGGTCTAAACCCCGAAGCCTGGGTGTTTCAAGCAGAGAGGTACTTTGTTTTTTACTCTATTTACTCTGCTCATCAACTGTCGTTGGCCTCTTTTTACTTGGACGGAGAGGTACTGAAATGGTACCGATGGCTTGTTCGTAATAAGCAACTAGTTGACTGGCCTCACTTTGCCAAGAAATTGTGCCAACGTTTTTGCAAGCAAAATCTTGAGGGACCTAAGGGTCGTCTGGCCAAACTCCGACAACAGTCAATAGTAGCTGAATACCAGGCTCGCTTTGAGGCCATCTCTAATGAGATTGAGGATATTTCTGAGTCTTGGTTGGTCCATCTCTTTGTTTCGGGCCTCCGGTTGGACATTAAGACTGCATTTTTAATATATAAACCCAGTACAATGTCAGAGTAAAAATGGCGTGTAGTAGCCACTAAATAAGGGTGTATTTAATTTTTATCCACTATTTAAAATGCTTATCAAAAATAGCCACTACTAAGGGGAAAAAGACACAATTATCCTTTCTCTATTTCTTGTATAATCCCAAAATCGACGAAAACCCTTATTTTCATTCGTTCAGAGTTCAGACGAGAGCGGTTCAGGGTTCCGTGTTCTGCGCTTCTTCATCTTCCTCGCATGCAAACTGCAATCTCAGTTAAGCTTCTGCTCCTTCATCTTCTCCGTCATCTTCTGTCAATCGCGACTGGTAATATGTTTTTTATGCATCTTCGTTTTTCTTTATTTGTAAGTTGGTTCAATGCCGTGTGAAGTATGTGTGAAATTTCAAAAATTAGCATTATATGTTGATTCAGTGTAGTATATTTTGTGTGATTCTGTTTTTGATAAATTTTTAGTGTGTGAAATTTGAAATGTGTTTGTGGTTGATTCAATATATTTGATTATGTAGGTATATTTCATAAAAATAGTCGTAGAAATTCATAAGCTTACTGTGATTATGAATTTTCAGTTAACTGTGTTTATTAAATGTAAGGAAGAAACAAAATTAAATTTTGTAGTTGGAATTCAAAGTTAAGGACTGATTGTCCTTAACTTTTGCACATGAAACTTGAAGTTAAGGACTAAGTGTCCTTAACTTTGGATGTTGAAAGTATAAGTTAAGAACTGTATTTCCTTAACCTTTGCACTTATAATTTAAAGTTAAGGACTTATTGTCCTTAACTTTTGCACATGAAACTTGAAGTTAAGGATTAAGTGTATTTAACTTTGGAAGTTGAAAGTATAAGTTAAGGACTGTATTTCTTTAACGTTTGCACTTAAAATTTAAAGTTAAGGATTGTATTTGCTTAACTTTTAAACTTGAAATTTTAAGTTAAGTCCTAATCTTTGTTTGTTTTTCCTTCTTTTCTAGTGTTATAATGGAAGGCGATCATTTGTTTGATTTTGACGATTGGCGTAATTTTCTGGTATATTGGAAAGGAGATTTTCAATATAAGGAAACAATTAAAAGTTTTCTGTCGAATAGCCAATGAAAAAAATTAAGGGAAAGTATTTTTGGCAACTTCTTCAGATTACAAAGTGTGAAGTTCTCGGTAAACTTATGCACTGTGTATTGCTTTCTGAAATTGTTGGTAATGAACCTGATTCGATGACCTTCAAGGTATTTGACCGCGATTTTAAGTTTACTCATGATGCATTCCATATTATTACTGGTTTGAAGTCTCATTCGTCGCTTGACATGAAAGGTTTAAATGAGAAAGAGAATAGACTTTTAAGAGTCTATTTCCCTAGACAGGACAAAATTGAGTTGGCTGATTTGTATAGTTTTATTTCTAGTCGCCCACATGGTACAACTTCATCATTTGCTGGCAGTGATGATGATGCTTTGAAGTTGGCAACACTCATTTGCACGCACACACCAACGACACCTATCATCATTGCATGTCAACGAATATCTTGTTGAGCTTGATCTAACAACTTTGAATTCAAAATGTCCTTTGATTGCTATATTGGAAAAACAGTTAATTATGATTTTCTTCTTGTCAAATACTGATCCGACTTTTATTTTATCCAAAGAAGCATTTTCTCTTAATATCGTAGTTGGAGATTCTTTTTGTTTCGAATTTGATCTTCGTCTAGTTATTTGAGTGCAGGTTTTGTCAGCAACTACTTCGATTACCGGTGCACTCTCTAAGACTTGAATACCCAAAGCTTGTTCGTTGTCAATCTCTATAATGCTTTGTCCTTCTACTTGAATAGAATCAAATGTTTGATGCACCTCTTCATTTAATGGTTGAGCTTCAACCATATCTACTTCAACTATCTGTTGGCATCGCTCTTGATTGTCATGTTGAGTTTTTGTGTTGGCATGTTCATTGCTTGTTGATGCAAAAACTCTTTCCGAAATATCAACTATGAAACGACAGCTCTTGAAGAGTGAATGAGTTTTTAGCAACTCTATACATGTGTGAAGATCTAAATCTTTGGATACAAGCATTCCTTTGCTTGTTCCAAGGTTGATATCAAACCATATCACTATTTCAAACTTTTCTCTATCCAATTCAATAAGCTCAAAAATCTGTTTAACGAAATCTTCAAACTGAATTGACTCAGGTGCTAGGAAAAGCTTTGTTTGATGATCAAGATATTTATAGTCTTCAGTCCATCTACCATTAAAAGCAACTATTATGCATATTGTTTCCATCCTACAAGTCAAGAGAATGGGAAACAAAGGACATACGTTATAAAGCAATCCTTGTAGAATTAAGAACAGGTGTACTGTAAGTGCAAGACCAAGATAAAGACTGCATGTCCTTTAACATTTAAACATATAATTAAAGTTAAGGACTGCCAGTCCTTAACATTTAAACATGGAATTAAAAGTTAAGGACTGCCAGTCCTTAATTTTTGAACCAGAAATTAAAAGCTAAGGACTGCCTGTCCTTTAACATTTAAACATGTAATTAAAGTTAAGGACTGCCAGTCCTTAACATTTAAACATGGAATTAAAAGTTAAGGACTGCCAGTCCTTAACTTTTGAACCAGAAATTAAAAGCTAAGGACTGCCTGTCCTTTAACATTTAAACATGTAATTAAAGTTAAGAGCTGTCAGTCCTTAACATTTAAACATGGAATTAAAAGTTAAGGACTGCAGTTTTAAACATGGAATTAAAAGTTAAGGACTGCCGGTCCTTAACTTTTGAACCAGAAATTAAAAGCTAACGACTGCCTGTCCTTTAACATTTAAACATGTAATTAAAGTTAAGGACTGCCAGTCCTTAACATTTAAACATGGAATTAAAACTTAAGGACTGCCAGTCCTTAACATTTAAACATGGAATTAAAAGTTAAGGACTGCTAGTGGAACTAGCCCATTTACGGGCGAACGACACAAATAGCCACTAAAAGCAGTGGCTTTTATTTTAAAGCCACTGTTTTCAATGTATTTAGACTTTAGCCACTCCTTTAAAAAACTTATACCTGACTGGACGAAAATACCCTTTTGGTATAACTTATACCTACGCTATCAACACAAGCAGCAGTTACACAAAGAGAAGAAGCGAGCAGCAGCAGTTACCACAGAGGCGATCAACTGAGGACGAACCACCATTTCTCTTCCCGATTTCAAAAATTCAGCATTCTAATCCAAAAAAACGACATAGATAAACAGTAAGTTGTAATTTCATGTGTTTCTATCGATTTTTATTTCGCTATAGTTATACTTTTTTAGATCTGTATTGATTTGATTATATATTAGATAAGAATTTGATTTTTTTTTGAATTTCTGGATTGATAAATTTATAGACATCGCCTCCTATGATAATTCTGTATTCCGGACATAGTGTCTTCATTTTGGAAATTGAATTCAAAAAAATAAGAACACTATGTCCTTAACTTTGATTCTACTGGCCTCATTTTGCAAATTGAATAAAAAAACTTAAGGACAAAATGTCCTTCACTTTGTTGTTGTTCTTCTGTATACAAAGTCCTGTAGCTTGAGTTTCAAATTGTATGTTTTAATTTCTGGTTCAAATGTTAAGGACTAACAGTCCTTAACTTTTAAATACATGTTTAAATGTTAAGGACTAGCAATCCTTAACTTTTAATTCCATGTTTAAATGTTAAAGGACATGCAGTCCTTAGCTTTTAATTTCTGGTTCAAAAGTTAAGGACTGACAGTCCTTAACTTTTAATTCCATATTTAAATGTTAAGGACTGGCAGTCCTTAACTTTAATTACATGTTTAAATATTAAAGGACAAACAGTCCTTAGCTTTTAATTTCTAGTTCAAAAGTTAAGGACTGGCAGTCCTTAACTTTTAATTCCATGTTTAAATGTTAAGGACTGGTAGTCATTAACTTTTAATTCCATGTTTAAATGTTAAGGACTGGCAGTCCTTAACTTTAATTACATGTTTAAATGTTAAAGGACAGACAATCCTTAGCTTTTAATTTCTGGTTCAAAAGTTAAGGACTGACAGTCCTTAACTTTTAATTCCATGTTTAAAACTTAAGGACTGACAGTCCTTAACTTTTAATTCCATGTTTAAATGTTAAGGACTGACAGTCCTTAACTTTAATTACATGTTTAAATGTTAAAGGACAGACAGTCCTTAGCTTATAATTTCTGGTTCAAAAGTTAAGGACTGACAGTCCTTAACTTTTAATTACATGTTTAAATGTTAAGGACTGACAGTCCTTAACTTTAATTATATGTTTAAATGTTAAAGGACAGGCAGTCCTTAGCTTTTAATTTCTTGTTCAAAAGTTTAGGACATGCAGTCCTTAAGTTTTAATTTGTGGTTCAAAAGTTAAGGACAGACAGTCCTTAAGTTTTAATTTCTTGTTCAAAAGTTAAGGACTGGAAGTCCTTAACTTTTAATTCCATGTTTAAATGTTAAGAACATGCAGTCCTTATCTTGGTCTTGCACTTACAGTACACCTGTTCTTAATTCTACAAGGATTGCTTTATAACGTATGTCCTTTGTTTCCCATTCTCTTGACTTGTAGGATGGAAACAATATGCATAATAGTTGCTTTTAATGGTAGATGGACTGAAGACTATAAATATCTTGATCATCAAACAAAGCTTTTCCTAGCACCTGAGTCAATTCAGTTTGAAGATTTCGTTAAACAGATTTTTGAGCTTATTGAATTGGATAGAGAAAAGTTTGAAATAGTGATATGGTTTGATATCAACCTTGGAACAAGCAAAGGAATGCTTGTATCCAAAGATTTAGATCTTCACACATGTATAGAGTTGCTAAAAACTCATTCACTCTTCAAGAGCTGTCGTTTCATAGTTGATATTTCGGAAAGAGTTTTTGCATCAACAAGCAATGAACATGCCAACACAAAAACTCAACATGACAATCAAGAGCGATGCCAACAGATAGTTGAAGTAGATATGGTTGAAGCTCAACCATTAAATGAAGAGGTGCATCAAACATTTGATTCTATTCAAGTAGAAGGACAAAGCATTATAGAGATTGACAACGAACAAGCTTTGGGTATTCAAGTCTTAGAGAGTGCACCGGTAATCGAAGTAGTTGCTGACAAAACCTGCACTCAAATAACTAGACGAAGATCAAATTTGAAACAAAAAGAATCCCCAACTACGATATTAAGAGAAAATGCTTCTTTGGATAGATTAAAAGTCGGATCAGTATTTGACAAGAAGAAAATCATAATTAACTGTTTTTCCAATATAGCAATCAAAGGACATTTTGAATTCAAAGTTGTTAGATCAAGCTCAACAAGATATTCGTTGACATGCAATGGTGATAGGTGTCGTTGGTGTGTGCGTGCAAATGAGTGTTGCCAACTTCAAAGCATCATCATCACTGCGAGCAAATGATGAAGTTGTACCATGTGGGAGATTAGAAATAAAACTATACAAATCAGCCAACTCAATTTTGTCCTTTCCAGGGAAATAGACTCTTAAAAGCCTATTCTCTTTCTCATTTAAACCTTTCATATCAAGCGACGAATAAGACTTCAAACCAGTAATAATATGGAATGCATCACGATTAAACTTAATATCGCGGTCAAATACCTTGAAGGTCATCGAATCAGGTTCATTACTAACAATTTCAGAAAGCAATACACAGTGCATAAGTTTACCCGAAAACTTCACACTTTGTAATCTGAAGAAGTTGCCAAAAATACTTTCCCTCAATTTCTTCCATTAGCTATTCGATAGAAAACTTTTAATTGTTTCCTTATATTGAAAATCTCATTTCCAATATACCAGAAAATTATGCCAATCGTCAAAATCAAACAAATGATCGCTTTCCATTATAACACTAGAAAAGAAGGAAAAACAAACAAAGATTAGGACTTAACTTAAAATTTCAAGTTTAAAAGTTAAGCAAATACAATCCTTAACTTTAAATTTTAAGTGCAAACGTTAAAGAAATACAGTCCTTAACTTATACTTTCAACTTCCAAAGTTAAGGACACTTAGTCCTTAACTTCAAGTTTCATGTGCAAAAGTTAAGGACAATAAGTCCTTAACTTTAAATTGTAAGTGCAAAGGTTAAGGAAATACAGTTCTTAACTTATACTTTCAACATCCAAAGTTAAGGACACTTAGTCCTTAACTTCAAGTTTTATGTGCAAAAGTTAAGGACAATCAGTCCTTAACTTTAAATTGTAAGTGCAAAAGTTAAGGAAATACAGTCCTTAACTTATACTTTCAACATCCAAAGTTAAGGACACTTAGTCCTTAACTTTAAGTTTCATGTGCAAAAGTTAAGGACAATCAGTCCTTAACTTTGAATTCCAACTACAAAATTTAATGTTGTTTCTTCCTTACATTTAATAAACACAGTTAACCGAAAATTCATAATTACAGTAAGCTTATGAATTTCTACGACTATTTTTATGAAATATACCTACATAATCAAATATATTGAATCAACCACAAACACATTTCAAATTTCACACCCTAAAAATTTATCAAAAACAGAATCACACAAAATATACTACACTGAATCAACATATAATGCTAATTTTTGAAATTTCACACATACTTCACACGGTATTGAACCAACTTACACATAAAGAAAAACGAAAATGCATAAAAAAAACATATTACCAGTCGCGATTGACAGAAGATGACGGAGAAGATGAAGGAGCATAAGTTTAACTAAGATTGCAGTTTGCATGCGAGGAAGATGAAGAAGCGCAGAACACGGAACCCTGAACCGCTCTCGTCTGAACTCTGAACGAATGAAAATAAGGGTTTTCGTCGATTTTGGGATTATAGAAGAAATAGAGAAAGGGTAATTGTGTCTTTTCCCCCTTAGTAGTGGCTATTTTTGATAAGCATTTTAAATAGTGGATAAAAATTAAATACACCCTTATTTAGTGGCTACTACACGCCATTTTTACACGCATTGAGTTAGAAAAGGGGCCTGCCCGACCCGCTTTATCCAGGACCCAACCTCCACTTTTACCTGCTCCAAATACAACCATGACCACTCCAACTAATAAGGCCTCAACATCCACTACACCTAAAATACCTCTCAAATGCCTCACATCCTCCGAACTCCAATCCCGACGAGAAAAAGGTTTATGCTACAATTATGATGAGAAGTTTGTTCCTGGGCATAAATGTAAGGCTCTTCCTCAGTTATTGCTTCTAGAAGACTCACCATCAATTGTTGAGCTGCCAGATACCTTCACTTTAGATGATTTTCTCGTAGAGGAGCTTCAATGTTTGGAACTTCAGCAACATTCCGCCATTTCATACCACGCTCTGGTTGGTGGGCATTCTCCAATGTCTCTTCGTTTCAAAGGTCAAGTCAGCGGAATGCCAGTATAGGTTATGGTGGATAATGGGAGCACGCAGAATTTTGTGCAAAGTAGAGCTGCTAAGTTCCTTAACCTAGTTGTTTCACCGGTTACACCATTTTCTATGGTGGTTGGTAGTGGTCAGCGTTTAAGGTGTGAAGGTGTGGTTCATAATGTCGCGCTCAATATTCAAGACTATGCTATCGTGGTGGACTTGTATGTTCTTCCGATGCATGGGTCAGATGTCGTCCTAGGCATTACTTGGTTGCTTACACTTGGTCCGATATTGATTGATTATACCACAAGAGTTATGGAACTCACATTCCAAGCACACCAGTCCGCCTAGTTGGAGAACCACTGATAGAATCTCAACCGGTGTGATTGCTGTCTCTACGACGATTGGTAGAGACAGATGCAGTGTCATCATTTTTTTGCTTGATGGTGATGGATGACACACCTCTGATACAAATGGAAGAGTCCCCTGATTTGCTAAGCCTATTGGAAGATTATGCGGATATTTTCCAAAAGCCTCAAGGTTTACCTCCTGTCCGATCTCAGGACCATGCAATCCATTTGACTCCAGGATCTGGACCTATTAATGTTCGCCCTTATCACTATCCGTATTTTCAGAAGCAAATTATGGAGCAACTGGTGTCCGAAATGTTAGCTGAAGGGGTCATACAACCTAGTAATAACCCATTTTCATCTCCTATATTGTTGGTTTGAAAGAAAGATGGCAGTTGGCGTTTCTGTGTTGATTATAGAGCGCTAAATGCAATCACAGTGCGAGATCGATTTCCCATTCCTACAATAGATGAACTATTTGATGAGTTACATGGGTCCCAGTACTTCTCTAAGTTGGACCTGCTATCCGGCTATCACCATATCCGTGTCCGGCCAGAAGATGTACCCAAAACTGCTTTTCGCACTCACGAAGGACACTATGAATTTTTGGTCATGCCCTCCGAGTTGTCTAACGCTCCTTCGACTTTTCAGGTTACCATGAATGCTATTTTTAGACATATCTCCGATGTTTTGTTCTGGTTTTCTTCGACGACATATTAGTATACAGTCAGACTTGGGCGTTTTACTTGGAGCATTTAACATTGGTTTTGCAACTACTGTGTGATCATCAGTTAGTAGCTAAGCGACCCAAATGTTCCTCTGGCCAGCAGAAAATTGATTACTTGGGCCATGTTATATCTGCATTTGGGCTAGCAGTTGATCCCTCCAAGATTGAAGCCATACAACAATGGCCTATTCCGCACAATGTCAAAATAGTTTGAAGTTTTTTGGGGTTGGCTGGTTATTACAGGCATTTCATCAAACACTATACTATGATTGCTAGTCCTTTGATAGATCTACTATGCAATGAGGCTTTTGTTTGGACGACTCAGGCCCAACAAGCTTTTGAGACTTTGAAACATCTTCTAAGCATCACTCCGGTCTTAGCATTGTCAAATTTTTCTCAGGAGTTCACTTTGGAAACTGATGCATCTGGGGTAGGAATTGGGGCTATCTTGTCCTAGAACGACCACCCTCTTGCTTATTATAGCCAAAAATTGAGTCCACGCATGCAAGAGGCTCCTACTTATCACCGTGAGATGTTTGCCATTACTCAATCAGTTAGTAAACGGAAACAATACTTACTTGGTCGTTGTTTCACAATCATTACTGATCAGCAGTCTCTTAAGTGCCTCACTGAACAAACCATCCAAACTCCGGAACAACAAAAATGGCTGGGAAAGTTAGTTGGCTATGACTTCAAGATTATTTATCGATGTGGCAAACAGAACCAAGCAGCAGATACTTTATCTAGGCCTCCTGATGCCTTCCTTAATGCCATCACTGTCCGCACCTGTGATTGGGTCGATGAAGTATGCGAAGCTACTAAAAGTCATCTGGAATTGCTGGAAATCCAGCACGGGCTGCAAAAGGAACCTGAAGCATTTGCTGATTACATTCTCAGGGATGGACTTCAATTTTATAGGGGACATTTGGTTCTTCCGAGTGACTCTCCTATACGCATTAAACTGATGCAGGAGTTCCATGATACTCCTCTTGGTGGCCACGCCAGAATTGCACGCACCTTTCATCGAGTATCTTCCAATTTATTTTGGAAAAATATGCGTCTAGATATCAAGAACTTTGTGACCATCTGTCAAACATACCAACAGATGAAAGACACGCACCATGCTCCAGCAGATCTACTCCAACCATTGCCGATTCCAGAAATGGTTTTTGAGGAGATTGCCATGGATTTCATCACTTGCCTGCCAAGCTCGAAGGGTAAGGCTACCATTATGACTATTGTGGATCGATTTTCTAAGTATGGGCATTTTATTCCCTTGCCAGCTTCATTTTCTGCCCAATCTGTTGCTGTAGCTTTTATTTCTAATGTGATCAAGCTCCATGGGCCTCCATGCGTCATAGTGACTGACCGGGACCCTCGATTCCTCCAATCCTTTTGGCGAGAAATACATAGGTTGCAGGGAACTACTCTGGCTATGAGTACAGCGTATCACCCACAAACGGATGGCCAATCCGAAGCTTTGAACAAGTGTATTGAGTAATTCTTGCGCTGCTTTATTGGGGATAATCCTCATGAGTGGGTGCTATTGATTCCCTGGGCTGAATTTTGGTATAACACTGCCCTCTAAACCTCGGCTGGTTTGACTCTATTTCAAGTTTTATACGGTAGAGAGCCACCAATAGTAGCTCGGTATATACTTAAAAGTTCGACTGATGACTTAGTGCAGCAATATATGCTTAAGAGAGACGAAGTACCGGAGATCCTTAAGTTAAATTTATTGAAGGCTCAAAATTGTATGAAGTCCTTAGCTGATAAAGGAAGGTCTGATGTTCAACTCCAAGAAGGTGAATGGGCGTATGTCAAATTAAAGCCTTACATGCAATATTCAGTGAGACTCTGACGACATCACAAATTGGGCCGCAGGTACTTTGGGCCATTTCAGGTGCTCAAACGGATTGGCTCAGTAGCCTATAAGTTAGACGTGCCTAGTGCTTCGCGCATTCATCCTGTATTTCACATTTCTCTGCTGAAGCGTTGCGAAGGTCGTCCTACTCAGCAAGTGACGCCCATTCTTGATGGTGAGAACCTAGAACCACCTACTTTGAACCTTGAGGACAAGGTTCTCAATTCAGGCGGGGGTAATGTTATGAATCCAGTTCAAGAATTGGGCCTAGAATCAGCTAAAGAAGTGTGTGGGCCTAGGGTGGAGTCATTTGCAGAGAATATTGGGCCTGGAACTAATCTAGGAAGAAGTAATAGAATTAAACAACCCAGTAGAAGACTAATTGATTTCATTTGGAAGGGTGTCTCACCACAAGAATGATCGGGAAGAGGGTTCAGAGTGGTTACAAATAGCAGGGAACATGGGGAAAATGGGTAGGCAGTTAGTAATCAGCATTGTCTATGTTCTCTTCCCCACTTCTTCTCTAAGTTTCCCATCTTTCCTTCTTATCTCTAATTCCAGTCAGTTAGTATTATATTTCTGCAGTTTTCTTGTTCTAGACAAAGTTCGTAGTTTGTAATAGTTGCATTTGAATATTTAATCAAGAAGTTAGCTCCAGTTTATTTATTTGTTTGTTACAAACACCTGCAAAATAGCTCGAAAATAGCTGGAAAACAGTCACTAAAACCTGCAAAAACGTAGCAGCTCCGACCCTGTAGGCTTCGAGGTCGCCGCCGTTGAGGATCGTTCATGGTTCTGTTCGCGTTTCTGCTCGAAGTATGATCGTCGTGTCGAGTTCCGGTCGCAACTATCCCTTTGTTTCAGTCCGTGTATCTGCTGGAATTTTTATTAATTGAAAACAACTTCAGGTTCCATTCTTTCCTCTCTCAATCCATTCTAATGTCGATTTTAATACGGTTTGATCCCAGACTATGGTTTTGCTGGATTTGTGATGGGAAATTTGTTTGAGTGAATTCTTATTTCTCTGTTGTTTGCCTAGTTTTGTTGTTTGTCTAGTTTTGACTTCTGCTAAGTTCCATAAAAAAAGGTGTTGTGTCAAGTCCAAAGCAAGAAGATTCAAAATGTTCAGTCTATCTTCTCATATATTGGTGCTTCTATGAATACCTGTGACAAAGCCAGTTTTTCATTAGTATTGCCAAGAGGATATGGTAGAGTAGTATTGAAAAAATTATAGATTATTGGTTATATAAATGCAACATGATTAGTTATGAAAGACTAGAACTAACCTAATTAAATATGTTGAATATTGTATTATATATTTGAATGTATGCTCAAGATGTCCACGGTAACATAGGTGATAAGTGGCGTGCCATTGTTTTTACTTACTTGAGCGGCTCAACTGCCCGAATTGGGTTATGGGAATTGGGGAAAGGCCGAGCTCATTAGTAATTAAATTGTTGGCCTGATTCCAATAAATATGTTAGCTAGCTCTCCTTTTTAAATTAATATAACTTCAAATGACTTCCATAATACCTATGACATTCATAATAACCTCCATAATTCATGACCTTACAATAATCTCAAAGTTTAGGAAGAATAATGAACATCGTTAGAGTACTTTAGGCACGTTTTGAAATTATTATCGTGATTATGTATACGTTCGCGGACATAGTAACAATTTCCAAAGTTAAAACCAAGGGATGCGTTCGTGCAACTTTGGACGAAACAATCTTAATAAGAATAAAGTATTATTAATTGTGTACACGTACGTGTGATATGATTTTTACGCGTCGAACAAAAATAGTACACGTACACGCGACTTGTTTCAAGATAATTCCATAGTGGTGAATAATCAAGCAATTTGAAAGCGGTAATTAAAATGTAAAATGTTAGTAGGTTCTAAAAATACGTAGTTAAATAAATTATTAAGCCAAGTTTGTTTAAACGCAACCTGCTAAAACTACGGAACTCGGGAATGCCTAAGATCTTCTCCCGCGTTAACAGAATTCCTTACTCGGTCTTATGGTTTCGCAGACTTTAAAACAGAGTCAAATTTCGTTGATTTAGGATTTAAAATAAACCGGTGACTTGTGATACCATAAATTATTCCAAGTGGCGACTCTTAATTAAATAAATAATCTCATTTTGATTAATGTCACTTAAATTGGAAAAACTCCCTATCCCCTAGGGAAAAAGGAGGGTGTGACATTAATAATAATGGGATTAGTTATACTAAAATTATTTCTCATCAACTGATTGGTTTGGTATACTAAAGATAGCATGCATTGCACAATTTATTTGTTTACTAAAATACCCTCCACATTCTTTAGAAAGTATTTGAAAAAGATTTTGAAAGAGCAGTTATGTCTTTATATATGCTTATTTATATATTAAAAATTTTAGTATTGCTAATGCCATAATTTTCTATTTATAAGAATAATACCGAATAGAATGTATATTGTATTAAGTTGTTGAAAAATACTATCAAATAGGGGTTAATAAATAATATCAAAACTAGTACATGCATTATTTTTTCCAATACATCCTACCAAACGACCCCTTAATTAATGACCTAATTTAGGTTACCAAATATATCAACAATCAAATTAATAAAATTCTCATTTCAACCCGCTTTGGATCCCATACTCTACAATATATTCTCTATATTATTGTACCAAAGCTTGAATCAGGAATCTTACGTACCCTGCTTCTTCTACTACAACAAAAGGTACATTTTAATTATTGGTTCCAAACATCATGCATGGAGATATTGATATGCTTTGGGAATCTACTTTTAGCCTAAGAAAAACACAAAGAAAATCACGTGCATGAGAGCATCTACGTACTCACGTACTGTTGTTGCATAATTTTAAGGAAACCGACAGACTTGGTAGGAAAAGAGACAGTCATTTTATAACTTATAGACACCCGTCCGTATATCTATCATTTTATTTTTGAATTTTTTTTTCTTCTACCAATGCAGAACCAATAATGTCCATCTTTTTTTTGTTTGCAATTCCCTTTCTCTCTGATCCCTCTATTTATAGCTCTTCCACTTTCCTATCCTCCTCCATAAGAGAACTAAATTCTAGCTTCCTTCGTTGAATTGCAAAAAAGATAAAAGAAAAATGGAAGGACAAGCTGGTAGCAGCGGAAAAGAAAAAGAAAAAGTATGGATAGCTGTATTTTCTTTGTTTCTTTGTTTCTAACATGTTACCAACTAACTCTTCTCCTTTCCCTCTTTAAACTCTCATTTGCAGGAAACAGAGGAAGAAACCCATGCAGAGGTCCTGATTGGACAAAGGCAGAGAGTTACTTTAGACATCATTCATGCAACCAACGCTGTGGACTTATTTCAGGCAAATATGAACAATTGGCATGGACCTGTAGTGATGTTGGAAAGTAACGAGAAAAACTACGACATCAAGATCAGTGGCCTGAAAGCAATGTATGAAGATGTTACCTTTGAGCAGTAGCATTAGAGGGGGAGTAGTAAGGTGTTATTGACTTTAAGCGGAAGAACAAGTAGTTTTCTGCTCTGTGTATTGGGGTGTGTGTGTCTAGTCTGTGTTTTTCTTTCCTAATAACCGTGCTTATGTCAGTATATATGTATGTATGTATGTATGTTTCATACATGAGACTGATTGTGCGTGTGTGTTCTTTTTTTTTTCTCCTCGATTATATGCACGCATTTAATAACTTAATTCCTGTTATCTTTATGATTTAGTAAGGCACTGTGCATTAATTAATTGAATTATATGCTTTAGTTCCTGCTATGTTTTGCAAACAAGATCCAAAAGGCATGGAGTAGACAGTGGAGAACGAAATCAGAACTTGACTCGTTTAATTAATGCATAGTGCCTTACTAAATCATAAAGATAACGGGAATTAAGTTATTAAACGCGCGCATACAGTCGAGGAGAAAAAAAATCACACACGCACAATCAGTCTCATGCATGAAACATACATACATACATGCTGACACAAGCACGATTATTAGGAAAGAAAAACACAGACTAGACATACACACCCAACACACACAGAGCAACAAACTACTTGTTCTTCTGCTTAAAGTCAATAACACCTTACTACTCCCCCTCTAATGCTACTACTCAAAGGTAACATCTTCATGCTTTGCTTTTAGGCCACTGATCTTAATGTCGTAGTTTTTTCTCGTTACTTTCCAACACCACTACAATTCCACGCCAGTTGTTCTAATTTGCTAGAAATAAGTCCACGACATTAGCTGCATGAATGCTGTCTATAATAATTCTCTGCCTTTTGTCCAATCACTACCTCTGCATGGGTTTCTTCCTCCGTTTCCTGCAAATGAGAGTTTAAAGAGGGAAAGGAGAAGAGTTAGTTGGTAACATGTTAGAAACAAAGAAACAAAGAAAATACAGCTATTCATACTTTTCCTTTTCCGCTGCTGCTAGCTTGTCCTTCCATTTTTCTTTTATCTTTTTTGCAATTCAACGAAGGAAGCTAGAATTTAGTTCTCTTATGGAGGATAGGGAAGTGGAAGAGCTATAAATAGAGGGATCAGGGAATTGCAAACAAAACAAAAGATGGCAACAACGGAAAAGGAAAAGGAAAAGCTAAGGCAAAAATGGACGATTACTTGGTATGGATAATTGCATTCTCTTTCTTTCTTTGTCTCTAACCTGTTACCAATTAACTCTTCTCCTTTTTCTCTTTAAACTAACTCTACTTTGCAGGCAGAGGAGACCAACATGGACTCTATACTTTTTCTCGAGCACAAGAGTCTTGACTTAGTTGTAGAGAAACAAAAGAGCATGCTGGAACAAGCTGAGGGCGCTGAAACAAAGAAAGCAAAAGAGGTGGCAGATCACAGATACCATCGTACTGTTGATGGCATGCATGCAGTAGACAACCAGAATGTTTTTGTTGAGCATAAGCCAGATTGGAGTGGCACAATAGATGTCAAGTCTAGCAACGAGGAGAAGGGTTACTACAAGAGGGTTGGGAAGCTTGAGAAGGAGCATAAATGTGTTATTGACTTTAAGCGGAAGAACAAGTAGTGTTTTGCTCTCCCTGTGTGTGTCTAGTCTGTGTTTTTCTTTCCTAATAATCGTGCTTGTGTCAGTATGTATGTACATATATTTCATGCATGAGACTGATTGTGCGTGTGTTTTTTTTTCCTTCTCGATTGTATGCGCGCGTTTAATAACTTAATCTTTATGATTTAGTAAGATACCGTGCATTTGAATTATATGCTTTAAATCTTACTATGTTTTTGTAAACAAGATCCAAATGGCATGGAGTAGACTGTAGACATTTGAAAACGACAGCAGAACTTGACGCGTTTAACTGCAATCAATAGATAAACTTTGTTTAGGCTGTAAAAGTGATGAGCAGCATTCAAGAAAGAGACAAAGTACGAGGAATGAGAATAAAGCTCTGCACAAGAAAGGACTCTTCTTCTTCTTCTTCTTTTTTTCTCGATAAAAGAGGAAATATTATATTAATACTAATTTGTCTAGCAATAGTACAAAACCATACTAATGCCTCTTAGAAAAGTTGATTACCAAATCCAACTAACGTGGAATAATATATATTTTTTGAGAAATATAATTTAAAAGTGGTGGAGAGCAATCCCATTTCCTTTTTCGGAAATTATGCATGAGCACCATTTTCGCCGCTCGGAGAACTGATCACGCCAACTCTAGTCCTAAAAAAAATAAGCGGTACGGTCGCTGCAAATATAATTCGGTCTAAAAGTCTAAAGTCGAATTCCACAGAGAACTAAGGTTTAGCTACAATTGTTCACATCACTAAAAAGACAAGCTCAAACAATTCCTAAGTTATAAATATTAAGATTCTTATGTCTAGCTAATTAACTAACAAATTAAAGAAGTAAATTAACAATTAAGGATACTAAGGGTTGGAAAAAAATTAAGGAGGTCTACAGTTATGATTTTTTCCATTGTCGGAATCCTTCCCGCTACGTCTTTTATAATTTTGCCTAAGTATTCTCTACCAATCGTGAGTATTTCGGATGTCGTAATTGTCTCTCGAGCAACTACTATAATTTACTAGAAATATTCTCTCGAACTGCGCTAGCTGACACTAATTCACCGCTCACTACGATCGCACCAAGGTTTCGTTATCTCTAATCCCGCCTTTAAACCCTCCGTATTGATTTCTCACATACGTTAGGAGTGATGTTGTTCAACAACTACCTAAATATGTAACCTCTCTCAAGCAATACATATTAAATTGGCACAGTCAATTGATGGCCATTCAATCAACAACAGTAAACACATAGTTGAACAAATAGAGAAATCTAACGGTTCAATTATATAAAAATATAACAAAAATTTATCTTTTAAAAGGTTCCATCAAAACCCTAGATAATAAATTAGCTATTCATAATAGTATGCAAAACTACAATACTAAAATTCATAACCAATAATGAAAATAGGAAGAAGGAAGTGAAAAACTCGTAGAAGAATTCTCCTCCTTGCTCCTAGCATGTTCTTGCCTCCTTAGGTCGAATCCCATCTCTAAAAATGTCCTCTCTATATTGTTTCCCTAAAAAAACTAACTTTAAGGGGGTAATTATAGGGTATGAGCCAAATTCTACATGTCCAAAACTAATGAGGAATTAAAATTTGCTCGGATGGCATCGTCGGCACGAGGCACTATCTGTGGCACCATTGTTTCTGCGTAAGGTACTGTTTGGGGCGCCAATGATAGTGCCCGAGACAATCCCTTGCACTATCTATGGTGCCATTGTTTCCGCGCAAGGCAATATCTAGGGCGCCAATGACAGTGCCCTAGACAATGCCTTGCACTGTCTATGACCATGACTTTTCATTGACTTGCACTTCTTCTAAAAATTTGATCCATTTTGCAGCTCTGAGGTACCGTTTCGTGCAACTTTTCTCCAATTCATGTCCAAGCATTCCTACACGTAAAATAAGCTCTATTAAGTACAATTGTCGCACGAATTAGCATCCAAACAACCAGCAAGTAGGGTAAATAATGTTAAAATATATGTAATTATCGCACGACATCAACACCCCACACTTAAATGTTGCTCACCCTCGAGTTAACCAACCAAACACTTCCTCTTCAAGGACTCAGCAAGCCACACATTCACAACACACTACACCTATGACCATGGTTGATAGCAACAATTATGCTCTAGCATATGCAGTCAAAATACACTTCCCGTACTTATGCCCAATTTCAAAACATCCAACGCAAGAACAACATGATTATAACAATCCTTGCCTCGAAAACTAACTCAATGTCACAATGCACCCGAGGCTTGAATACTTAATCTAATAGAGAAGTCTACTAATATTACCTAACCTTTGTGAAACCATGTGCCCTTACAATAAAACAACGAGTAAGCAGTCCACATATCCAAATCACATGATTGAATATATTTAAAGGACTCACACATATGAAGAAACAATCACTCACTCTCTCAAAGAAGTCACATGCACGCAAAAGGTACTATAGGCTTGCCCATTATGTAAATCTTTACTAATGTAGGCCCGCTCGACCCGAAATCAACTAGGATTTTATTATGGTTATAATGTGGCTAAGGGACGGGTAGGATATATTTAGGATATAATGGCTAACCCTCCAAAATACTTTAATACATCACATATTCAACTTTAAGCATAAAATTCCTTCAATCCACTTCAATCATCCCAAGAAAGCTCACCCCGGAATATTTTTCCTTCTTCTTTATGCACTGTTTTAGATCACATCCACTAGAAAATATAAGAAACCTTTATTTATTCATTTATTTTTTTTTCTTTTGTATTTTTGGCTTGCCGCTAATGGATTTTTATTTACTGCACAAGTGCACATTTCTTCCTAGGTTCCACTCAAAAGGTACCCCAAGTTTCCTCATTACTTCTTTCTAGAGCTTTTTTTACAATTCAAGTGCTTTAAGAGGTCTAAGGATTGAAATAATTCGATTAAGAATAAACGGTGATAGGCTTGTTATGCGGGTGCCAAATGAAAGGCTTATAGGCTCAAAAGGGTAACTAGGGATGATTTTATTTGTGATAGACAATAAAACTCAAAAAGATCAAAGCCTATCATCACTTTTCAAACCGAGCAACACCTAGGATTTTGATTCAATTCACATTCCGGGCAAGTTCAAGACTCAAATGCAATAACATGGACTATGCAAAGAACTCACTTCACACATGACACATGACTCCCTAATGACGATTTCATTCGGACTCTCAATCAAACAAGTATTCACAAAGCCAAGAGATATATTAAGCATAAAGCACAAAGTGAACACAAGTCAAGCAACCGGGACATAAGAGTCATCACACATGCTATTCATTTTTACCAAGGCATCATCATATATTTAAAATCAAGGGAAGGTGAAACACATGCCAGAACCTAAGTATGTAACCATCAAATAAGTCAAAAGGTGCGAATCACATCATTTCTTCTCATTTATTTTCTACATACTACTCTAAAAGTAAAAAAAAATTCACTACCCGATTTAAGTTACATCCCATGAAAAAGAACCGAGATACGAAGAAAAACCACGGAGAATTATTACTACCTAAGAATTTTTTAAAAAAAATATGTTTTTTTTTTGTTTTTTTTTGTTTAGACTTAAATCCCTCAAGAAAACGGTCAAGGAGATCCATCATTGGGAAAAGTCCATTTTTTTTTCTTAAAAAAAAATAATTACCATGGGGTACTTAGACTTCTCCCACTTTTTTTCTTTGTGCGGGCACCCCATCTAACCATCTGCTTGCTTTTACCTCATTCCAATGGCTTTGCTTCCCATCCTCCTAAAGAAAATGACTCTATAAAAATAATAATACTATATAATAACAAAATAAATTTTAAAAAATAAACTAAAATAAGAGAAAACAGTTAAGTTGGGTTGCCTCCCAACAATCGCCTGATTTAACATCGCGACACGATGTGAACCATTTTCTGCCTCCACCTCGAGCTTATAAATTGAGCCCCCAATTTGACTTTAAGTTTTCGGTTATGCTCCAGGGGTGGTGGAACAATCTAATTGGCCCAAGTAACCATTGTACTATTCTACGCTTCTTGCCTTTTAGATGAGGTATGTAGTCCTATTGATGTTTTATACTTCAATACCACACAAGAGGGGGGGGTGATTTGTGTGGTGACCAATTTTTTGTTTAAACTGATTATGGAAGAACCTGGTTCTTCTATGTGTTCCAACTACTACTGTTGCGAAATAATAAGTACTAAAATTAAAGAACACAGAGATTTTACGTGAAAAACACCTGGCTCAAAAGGTGAAAAAAACTACGACCTACTTTCCAGTAGGATTTTCCCAAACTCTCCACTAAAATCATTGAGCCAAAAACTACATTTACAAAAACTCTTTTATAAACCTAGGACTAACTCTAATCCCGTTGTAGCACACAACCTCAACTATTGCGACAACTTCAAGTTAACTCTAACTTGAAACTCTGAGTACCTAATACAATTTCTTCTAGATAAAGCTGAAAGGTACAATATAAAAACACCTAATACAATTGAACTAGAATAAATGACAAACACTTGGAAATGGTTCTTCTATCTGGTTCAAGCAGCTTCAGGTTTGCACGCTTGAATCACACATAAATTGCTTGCAAAATTGCCTTGCTATTTTGCACTCAATTCACGTTTAACTTCTGCTTATGTGCAACTTTTTGTAAAAGAGAATAATACTAATATTTATAGAGTTAGTAAATAGAGATTGACTAGAATTCTGATGCTACTCTTCCTTGGTGGAAGAGTTCTAGTTAATCTCAACCTCTAACTCTATCCTTCTCTTAAACTGTGTTCTCTTTGAGTAAGGAGCCTCTCTCCTTATCCAATATGCAAGCTTTTCGATCATGTCATGACCCAAAATCTAACCATGGTTGTGATGGCGCCTATCCTGTTACAAGGCATGCCTATTTTCCAAAATATTACTACTAAACCGATTATAAGAAATTAATAAAATATTTCAACATTTAAATTTCTCACACTAAATCAACTCTGAATATAATCAATATAAAATACGGAAACGAGCCCCAACCATCAGGGTGTCACTAACTCATGAGCTTCTAAAACTATAAACTAAGATATATAAACTATCTAACTGTCCAAACGAAGAAATGACAAGAGGAGTAATAAGGTCTTGCGGATGCTAGCAGCTACCTTGCAGTCTCCAAAGATAGCCGACCTAAACTCAACGATCGCCACGCTCTAACTCACCTAGATCTGCACATAAAGTGCAGGGTGTAGTATAAGTACAACCGACTTAGTAGTAATAGAAATAAATAAGGAACTGAGCAGTAGTGACGAGCAAAGTAAAACAGTCCAATTATGTATTTTCACAATTTAAAAATAAACAGAAATAAATAGGTAAATTCCATAACTCATTAAATGCCACCAAAAAATTTAACAGATAAATGCAGCAACAACAAAAGTAAATGCAACCTCACAGCAATGCCACTCCATCACTCATCACTCGCACTCAACACTCAACACTCAACACTCAACACTCAACACTCAACACTCAATACACTCAACACTCTGCGCTCACTGGGGGTGTGTACAGACTCCGGAGGGGCTCTCAAAGCCCAAGCACTATGCACGGACAACCACATGCTGCACGAATAACTCACGTGCCATAATATCAATACTTGGATCCGCATGGTCAACTCACGTGCTACGCGGACAACTCACGCACTATGATATCAATACCTGGATCCATACGGTAAACTCACATGCTACACGGACAACTCATGGGCTATGGTATCAATACCTCATCATATCAAATATCTCACAACAGGCCCTCGGCCTCACTCAGTCATGAACCTCTCTAACCTTACCATCATAAACAAATAAAGGGACACATCCCACATCAAGTATCACATTATATCAACAAAGTAATAGAGATTGAGGTAAACATATACAATAATTTCTATGACTGAGTACAAATAATGTGAGCATGAATAAAGCCTAAGCATGATCTCTAAAATGAACGCAGACAAGTTCACCAACAAGTAAATGCATAAACACAGATAATGGTTATTAGGCCTCACAGCCTCACGGAACGGACCAACTCTCAATCACTCAAAGTATATACCCACACGCCCGTTTCCTAGCATGGGTATCACCACCAAACAATCACATGATATTAATTTCTTCGTGTTTATACCCTTAAAGCTAGAGTTAAAACTGTTACTTACCTCAACAACGTAAAATCCTACTCCGGGATGCCCTCGTCTCTGGACTTGGTCTCCAAAAGCTCCGAGTCTAACCAAAATCAGAATAATACTATTAACATTGGCTAAAGAATCGAATTACAACAGAAAAATTACATAATAGGCCAAAAATCCGAAATCGGCCAAAACTCGGTCCCCGGACCCACATCTCGAAACCAGTCCAAAATAGTAGAATAATAAACCTCGTCCTCCCCCGAGTCTAACCATATGAAATTTATCAAAATCGGACTTCATTTGGTCCCTCAAATATCTACCTAAAACTCTCCAAAACTCAAGTCCTAACTCCCTCAATTTCACTTTGAAATCATCAATGAAATCCCAAAAATGAAGATGGATTCATGAAATATAACCAAAACAAGTAGAAAACACTTACCCCAATCCGTATGGTGAAAATCGCCTCCAAAATCACCCAAATCCGAGCTCCCCAACTCAAAATATGAACAAACCCTTATTTTATATATTTTTGCTAGCTATTTTGCCTCATTTCTCATTCCAAACGATCCTGAAACTTGCTTTTTATGCCTCCAATAGATTTCTTGTGAAATTCTAGTCAAGTTAGACTTTGGAATCACTCAATTTGATCTTATAATGAATGAGATATGTTGGTTTCAATATTTGCAAATAGTGCAAATTTTTAAATACGACGTCAGTGACAATTTCGTAATTAATCTAAAAAATCTGGCAACCTAATTCTTAATAAAATGACCATAAAAACCTCATACGATATTCAAATTCGACGATTCTTTTGCTACGGGTCCGTAATTATAATACGGATCTAATGCTTCAATCAAAAGAGAAATCGGAGCTCATTTGTTCAATATGATATCATTTATGCTTGAAGAAATGGCGTCGAAACATAAGAAAACGAGTGCAACACAACCCAAACCTATTCGAAACTCACTCGAGGCCCTCGGGACCTCAACCAATAATTCCAACAAGTCATGTATCACTACCGAACTTAGTCGAACCTCCGTAACACCCAAAACAACACCAAAATACCAAATCAACCTCGAATTCAAGCCTAAGAACTTCTAAACTTCCAACTTTCGCCAATTCAAGCCTAATTCTACCACGGACCTCCAAAATACATTTCAGACATCTCCTAAGTCTAAAATCACCTAACGAAGCGAATCGAATCATAAAAATCAAAATCCAAATTTATTTACTCATAAGTCAACTTCCAGTTGACTTTTCTAACTTAGCTTCCTAATTATGGGACTAAGTGTCTCATTTCACTCCAAACTACTCCGGACCCAAACTGTCACGACCCCGATTTGCCCTTCGTGAACCATCGTGATGACACCTAGTTCTCTACGACTAGGTAAGCCTAAATTACGGAAGATAACCAAAGTGCGGAATAAAAACAAATTAAAATAAAATGAAGAGTGATAAAACAGTATTTAAAAGTGCCACTCGACATACACAATATTTAACTCTCAGAAACCAATACATATCTCCAAGACCCGGAAACCCATGAATCACAAGGTAAGGATCACTACATAGTACCAGAATATCTAACAAGGAAAAGAAACACAGAAGGTTAAATGTTTAAAAGCTAGAATAGAAAGGGATTCCTCGGTCTGCGGACGCGACAGATATACCTCGAAGTCGCTGGAGCAGTCGCCTCGCCTCAAGAGTGATAGGACTGAGTCGCAGTACTTGGATCTGCGCATGAAAAACATACGCAGAAGGGGCATTAGTACACCACATCGGTACTCAGTAAGTGCCAAGCCTAACCTCGGTCGGGTAGTGACGAGGAAGGTCAGGGCCCTACTAAGATAAAATAAAAAATATAAGACATGAAATATGAGATAAGCAGTGTAGTTGAAAACTAACGATAAGAATTTAATAGAGGAAAACAATGAATTCAATAACTGAAACAGAGGCAAAACCAATCACAAGGAAATAACCGGAGATCTCTCAGTATCCCGAGGATCTCTTAGTACCCTCAATAAATGCCAGGGATCTCTTGGTATCTCGAGGATCTCTCGGTATCCTTAATATGTGCTAGGGATCTCTTGGTATCCCGAGGATCTCTCGGTATCCTCAATATGTGCTAGGGATATCTTGGTATCCTCAATATACGTGCACCTCAGTTCAAATCATAAATACGTACAGGGGATCTCCCGAGATGCCATCCCGTAGTCCCAAAGTAAAACACACAGCAGCAACACAAGAATACTCAATTAAGCTCAATTTTGAATCAAGTAAATAGGTAATTCTAATCTAACATGCTTCACATAATTCAATTAAGGCAGTTTAAGCAAATAAACAGTTAAGTCAATTAGACATGCTTTTTCTAAGCTAATAACAGGTTTAAATTGCAAGTAAAATGAAACAAGAAAAGGGACACAATTGAAATTACTCAAAGAAAACCGGATTTTCAATAATTAGCTCAAGTACGCACTCGTCACCTCACGTACAAGGCATTTCAAATATCAAATATACCGAATCCTAAGGGGAAGGTTCCCCACACAGGGTTAGACAAGCCACTTACCTCGAACCGGCTTAAAATCAACCTGAAACCATGCTCTTGCCACGAGTACTCGCCTCCAAATGACCCAAATCTATTCAATTCAATTGCATAATGTAAATAACACTTCAAGTAACTGATTCTACAAATAAATTCTAAGCTAATACGCGAAATTAGATAAAATGATCAAAACACCCCTCGGGCTCATGTCTCAGAATCGGGTAAAATTTATATTTTCAGAATCCTCACGCTTTCACGAGTTCATGCATACCAAAATTATCCAAATCCAAGGTCAAATTCCAAATCAAAAGTCGAATTTTAGGTCTAAGAACTTTCTTCCAACTTTCCCCAATTTTCATTTCCAATCCGAAATTAAATGATGAATTCATGTTTAGATTATTGTGTTACAAGCAAAAAGGAGTTAAGAATCATTATCCAATCGATATCTCTAAAAATCCCTCAAAACCTTGCTCAAATCCGAGCTCCCAAGCTTTAGTTTTCACAAAATGGCTAAACCCTCGACTTTGAAATTTTATATTCTGCCCAGACACGTTCTTCTTTGCGAACGCGAGACTACTATCGCGAATGCTATCCACAAAGAAATCTACTAGTCAACTTCCTCTTTCGCAAATGCGTAGCTCACATTAGCAGACCCTACGCGAACGTGAGGACCATGTCGCAAACACGAAGACCAACGGGTCCATACCTTCGTGAACGCGGGACCTCATCGCAAACGCGAAGCATAATTCAGCTGCTTCACCCAGATGCTCTACGCGAACGCGAGACCCTTTCGCGAATGCGATGAATGTTTCTTCTACAACACAACATCAGAAAATCTGCAATCTTTCCCAGTCCAAAAATGGTTCGTTGAGCATCCGAAACACACCTGAGGCCCCCAGGAACTCAACCAAAACTGCCAATCAATCCAAAAACATTATTCAAACTTGTTCCAACCTTTGGAATGCTTAAAACAACATCAAAACACCTATTTTTCATCGGATTCAAGCCTAAGAATTCCAAAAACTCTAAAAATACGCTTTCGATCAAAAAGTCTATCAAACCTCGTCCGAATGTCCTAAAATTTTGCACACACGTCACATTAAACACTACGGAGCTACTCCAATTTCCGAAATTTCATTCCGACCCTCGGATCAAAATCTCACTATCGAACCGGAAACTTCAAAAATTCAACTTTCGGCATTTCAAGCGTAACTTAGCTACGGACCTCCAAAACACAATCCGAACACGCCCGTAAGCCCAAAATACCCAACGGAGCTAACGAAACCATCAGATTTCCATTTCGAGGCTGTCTTCATACTGTTCCGACTACGGTCAACTTTCCAACACTTAAGCTCTCATTTAGGGACTAAGTGTCCCAAAACTCTCCGAAACTCAAAACGGAACATCCCGGCAAATCAAAATTGCAGAAATGAACTCGGGGAAAGCAGTTAATAGGGGATCGAGGCATAAATTCTTAAAACGACCAGACGGGTCATCACATCCTCTTACACTTAAACATTCGTTCGTCCTCGAACGAGCATAGAGAAATACCTGAAGTAGTGAAAAGAAGAGGTTAATGGCTATACATATCTTGCTCGGTCTCCCAGGTCGCCTCCTTGACCGACTAGCCCTGTCACTAAACCTTTACCGAAGTAATGTTCTTTGACCTCAGCTTTCTAACCTGCTTGTCCAATATTGCTACTGGATCATCAACATAAGATAGATCATTGTCCAACTGGACTGAACTGAAATCCAACACGTGCGACGGATCACCGTGATACCTCCGGAGCATCGAAACATGAAATACCGGATGAACTCCTGCCAAGCTGGGAGGTAAGACAAGCTCATAAGCAACCTCCCCAACACGCCTCAATATCTCAAAAGGGCCAATAAACCTCGGACTCAGCTGCCCTTTCTTCCCAAATCTCATAACTCCCTTCATAGGCGAAACCCAAAGCAGAACCCGCTCTCCAACCATGTAAAAAACATCACGAACTTTCCGGTCAGTGTAACTCTTCTGTCTAGACTGGACTGTGTGGAGTCTATCCTGAATCACCTTAACCTTCTCCAAAGCATCATGAACTAAGTCTGTGCCCAATAATCTGGCCTCACCCGGCTCAAACCAACCCACCGAGGATCTACACCATCTACCATATAAAGCCTCATACGGTGCCATATGAATGCTGGATTGATAGTTGTTGTTGTAAGCAAACTCCGCCAATGGCAAGAACTGATCCCAAGACCCTCCAAACTCAATCACACACGCACAAAGCATGTCCTCAAGAATCTGAATAGTGCACTCGGATTGTCTGTCCGTCTGAGGGTGAAATGTTGTACTCAAGTGTCTCATTTCACTCCAAAGTACTCCGGACCCAAACTTGTCACGACCCCGGTTTGCCCTCCGTGAATCATCGTGATGGAACCTAGTTCTCTACGACTAGGTAAGCCTAAATTGCGGAAGAAAAACAAATTAAAATAGAATGAAGAGTGATAAAACAGTGTTTAAAAGTGCCACTTGGCATACACAATATTTAACTCTCAGAAACCAATACATATCTCCAAGACCCAGAAACCCATGAATCACAAGCTAAGGATCACTACACAGTACTCTAACTCCAGAATATCTAACAAGGAAAAGAAATACAGAGGGGCAAATGCTTAAAAGCTAGAATAGAAAGGGACTCCTCGGTCTGCGGATGCGACATATATTCCTCGAAGTCGCTGGAGCAGTCGCCTCGCCTCTAGGGTGATAGGACTGATTTTCAGTACCTGGATCTGCATATGAAAAACATGCGCAGACGGGGCATGAGTACACCACAACGGTACTCAGTAAGTTCCAAGCCTAACCTTGGTCGGGTAGTAATGAAGAAGGTCAGGGACCTACTGAGATAAATTAAAGAATATAAGACATGACAGTATAAGATAAGCAGTGCAGTTGAAAACTAACGATAAGAATTTAATACAGGAAAACAAGGAATTCAATAACTGAAATAGAGGCAAAAATAATCACAAGGAAATAACCGGGGATCTCTCAGTATCCCGAGGATCCCCTAGTACCCTCAATAAATGCCAGAGATCTCTTGGTATCCCGAGGATCTCTCGATATCCTCAATATATGCAAGAGATCTCTTAGTATCCCGAGGATCTCTCGGTATCCTCAATATGTGCTAGGGATCTCTTGGTATCCCGAGGATCTCTCGGTATCCTCAAAATGTTCTAGGGATCTCTTGGTATCCCGAGGATCTCTTGGTATTTTCAATATACGTGCCAGGGATCTCTCCATATCCCGTACCTCAGTTCAAATCATAAATACATACAGGGGACCTCCCGTGATGCCATCCCGTAGTCCCAAAGTAAAACACACAGCAACAACACAAGAATACTCAATTAAGCTCAATTTCGAATCAAGTAAACAGGTAATTCTAATATAATATACTTCACATAATTCAATTAAGGCAGTTTAAGCAAATAAATAGTTAAGTCAATTAGACATGCTTTTTCTAAGCAAACAGCAGGTTCAAATTGCAAGTAAAATGAAACTGGAAAAGGGACACAATTGAAATAGCTTAAAGAAAAATGAATTTTCAACAATTAGCTCAAGTATGCACTCGTCACCTCACGTACAAGGCATTTCAAATATCAAATATACCGAATCCTAAGGGGAAGGTCCCCCACACAAGGTTAGACAAGCCACTTACCTCGAACCAGCTTAAAATCAACCCGAAACCACGCTCTTGCCATGAGTACTCGACTCCAAATGACCCAAATCTATTCAATTCAATTGCATAATGTAAATAACACTTCAAGTAACTGATTCTACAAAGAAATCCTAAGCTAATACGCAAAATTAGGTAAAATGACCAAAACACCTCTCGGGCCCACGTCTCGGAATCGGGTAAAATTTATATTTTTAGAATCCTCATGCTCTCACAAGTTCATGCATACCGAAATTATCCAAATCCAAAGTAAAATTCTCAATCAAAATTCGAATTTTAGGTCTAAGAACTTTCTTCCAACTTTTCCCCAATTTTCATCTCCAATCCGAAATTAAATGATGAATTCATGTTTAGATTAATGGGTTACAATCAAAAAGGAGTTAAGAATCATTATCCAATCGATATCTCTAAAAATTCCTCAAAACCCCGCTCAAATCCGAGCTCCCAAGCTTTAGTTTTCACAAAATGGCTAAAACCTCGACTTTGAAATTTTATATTCTGCCCAGACGCGTTCTTCTTTGTGAATGCGAGACTACTATCGTGAACGCGATCCACAAAGAAATCTGTTGGCCAACTTCCTCTTTCGCAAACGCGTAGCTCACATTGGCAGACCCTACGCGAATATGAGGACCATGTCGCAAATGCGAAGACCAACGAGTCCATACCTTTGTGAACGCGGGACCTCATCACAAATGCGAAGCATGATTCAGCTGCTTCACCCAGATGCTCTACGCGAACGCGATACCCTCTCGCGAATGCGATGAATGTTTCCTCTACAACACACCAGCAGAAAATCTGCAATATTTTCAAGTCCAAAAATGGTCCGTTGAGCATCCAAAACACACCCGAGGCCCCCGGGACCTCAACCAAACCTGCCAACCAATCCTAAAACATCATTGAAACTTGTTCCAACCGTCAGAACGCTCTAAAAAACATCAAACACCTATTTTTCATCGGATTCAAGCCTAAGAATTCCAAAAAATCTAAAAATATGCTTTCGATCAAAAAGTCTATCAAACCTCGTCCGAATGACCTGAAATTTTGCACACACATCACATTAAACACTACGGAGCTACTACAACTTTTGGAATTCCATTCCGACCCTCGTATCAAAATCTCATTATCGAACCGAAAACTTCAAAAATTCAACTTTTGTCATTTCAAGCCTAAATTAACTACGGACCTCCAAAACATACTTCCTACACGCCCCTAAGCCCAAAATCACCCAATAGAGCTAACAGAACCATCAGATTTCCATTCCGAGGCCGTCTTCTCACTATTCCGACTACGGTCAACTTTCCAACACTTAAGCTCTCATTTAGAGACTAAGTGTCCCAAAACTCTCCGAAACTCAAAATTGAACATCTTGGCAAATCAAAATAGCAGAAATGAACTTGGGGAAAGTAGTTAATAGGGGATCGAGGTGTAAATTCTTAAAACGACTGGTCGGGTCGTCACACAAACCTACCTACTCGATATAACTCAACACAACTGGATAACACATCAAGAAGCAGAAATTGGGGAAAACGGACTAAATCTCAGAACGACCGACCGGGTCATCATATCTTCCCTCTCTTAAAAAAATGTTTGTCCTCGAACGTGCCCAAAATTGTTCCAAAAGCCATCAGATCGCTATATCTCCTCAAAAAAATCCTTCTCGTCATATTCAAATCATATGAACTCATCTCGCGGTCACAACATACTCATCACGTATCTATCCAGCCACCATTTCCACTAATAGGGACACTACCGGACATATAAGTCCACAAGAACACGCTCACATAATTAACACCTCAGTGCTCAAGCTACAGTCAAAACCCGACCTCAAGTTCTCCAGACTGGCCCAACATCAACATACAAAAATTACATCTCGCACCTCATCCGGGGAATCACAAGTCGTCGATGCACAACTGATACTGAGCGCTCAACTGAATGTGTGGAAATAATTCAAAGAGTTACACTTCAAGCTGAATCAATACCACACGATAAGAATTCAAGAAGGTGAAGTTTTCCTAAAGGTTCAGCAACCTCTCAAAGATAAATACAGATGTCTCCGTACCTATCCGCAAGACTCTACTAAACCCGCTCATGACTCGTGAGACCTATGTAACCTAGGCTCTGATACCAACTTGTCATGACCCAAAATATAACCATGGTCGTGATGGTGCTTATCATATTACAAGGCAAGCCTATTTCCCAAAATATTACTACTAAATCGATTATAAGAAATTAATAAAACATTTTAACATTTAAATTTCTCACACTAAATCAATTCTAAATATAATCAATATAAAATACGGAAACGAGCCCCAACCATCAGGGTGTACTAAGTCATGAGCGTCTAAAAATATAAACTAAGCTATATAAACTATCTAACTGTCCAAAAGAAGAAATGACAAGAGGAGTAATAAGGTCCTGTGGACGCTAGCAGCTACCTTGCAGTTTCCAAAGATAGTCGGCCTGAACTCAACGATCGCCACGCTCTAACTCACCTGGATCTGCACATAAAGTGCAGGGTATAATATGAGTACAACCGACTAAGTAGTAACTGTGAGCACGTGATTTTCGCCCTATATGAGAATCACTCCCAAAAATTTAAAATATAACAATTTTCCTTTGTGTACAATGTTTGTATTTTTGTGGTATTTTTGTATAATTATTTGTATTTTGTCTGTGCATGTTTATTTATTTAAATTAATAAAAATATAAAATATGTCGCATTTTCATTTAGTATTTATTGAAGTTTGTTTTACAAAAATGAGAAAATCATAAAAAAAATAATGTACGTTGCATTTTTAGCATTTAACGTCTAAATTGTGCGATTTTATCGTTAATTGCTATTTAAATGTGCGATAATAGTTATTTGAAATTAATTAGTATTTTTTATAAGTTAATTTAGTTTATAAGTTAAATTAGAATTTTAGTTTAACAGAATTCCTTAGTAGTGAAAAAACTAAGGAACTTAGTAGTAGTGACGAGCTAAGTAAAACTATCCAATTATTAATTTTCACAATTTAAAAATAAATAGAAATAAATAGGTAAATTCCATAAATAATTAAATGCCACCAAGAAATTTAACAGATAAATGCAGCAACACCAAAGTAAATGCAACCTCATAGCAATGTCACTCCATCACTCATCACTTGCACTCTACACTAAACACTCAATACACTCAACACTCTGCGATCACTGGGGTGTGTACAAACTCCGGAAGGGCTCCCAAATCCCAAGCTCTATGCACAGACAACTCACATGTTGCACGGACAACTCACGTGCCATAATATCAATACCTGAATCCGCACGGTCAACTCATGTGCTATGCGGACAACTCACGCGTTGTGATATCAATACCTGGATCTGCACGGTCAACTCACGTGCTATGCAGAAAACTCACACGCTATGATATCAATACCTTATCATATCAAATAACTCACAACATGCCCTCGACCTGACTTAGTCATGAACCTCTCTAACCTTACCATCATCAACAAATAAAGGGACACAACCCACATCAAATATCACATCATATCAGCGAAATAATAGAGATTGAGGTAAACATGTAGAATAATTTCTATGACTGAGTACAACTAATATGAGCATGAATAAAGTCTACACATGATCTCTAACATGAACGCAGACAAGTTCACCAACAAGTAAATGCATAAACATAGATAATGGTTATTAGGCCTCACAACCTCATGGGACAGACCAAGTCTTAATCCCTCGAGGTATACACTCACACGCCCGTCACCTAGCATGAGTATCACAAACCAAACAATCACATGATATCAATTTCTTCGGGTTTACACCCTCAAAGCTATAGTTAAAACTGTTACTTACCTCAACAGCGTAAAATCCTACTTTGGGATGCCCTCATCTCTGGACTCGGTCTCCAAAAGTTCCGAGTCTAATCAAAATCAGAATAATACTATTAACATGGGCTAAAGAATTGAATTCCAACAGAAAAACTACATGCCAAAAATCCGAAATCGGCCAAAACCCGGTCTCCGGGCCCACGTCTCGAAACCAGTCAAAAATAGTAGAATAATAAACCTCATCCTTTCCCGATTCTAACCATATAAAATGTATCAAAATTGGATTCCGTTTGGTCCCTCAAATCCCTACCTAAAACTCTCCAAAACTTAAGCCCTAACCCTCAGTTTCTCTTTGAAATAATCAATCAAATCTCAAAAATAAAGATGGTTTCATGAATATAACCAAAAATGAGTAAACAACACTTAAACCAATCCATATGGTAAAAATCGCCTCCAAAATCGCCCAAATCCGAGCTCCCCAACTCAAAATATGACCGAATGAACAAACCTTTTATTTTATATATTTTTGTACCAGTTATTTTGCCTCGTTTGTTGTGCCAAATGATCCCAAAACTTGATTTTTATTCCTCCAAAAGATTCTTTGTGAAAATTTAGTTAAGTTAGGCTTTTGAATCACTCAATTTGACCTTATAATGAATGAGATATGTTGGTTTCAATATTTGCAAATAGTGCAGAATTTTAAATACGCCGTCAGTGGCATTTTCGTAATTAATCTGAAAAATCTGACAACCTAATTCTTAGAAAATGACCATAAAATCTTCAGACTATGTCCAAATTTGACGATTCTTTTTGCTATAGGTCCGTAATTACAATACGGATCTAATGCTTCAATCAAAAGAGAAATCGGAGCTCATTTGTTCAATATGATATCATTTATGCTTGAAGAAATAACATCGAAACATAAGAAAAACGAGTGCAACACAGCCCAAACCTATTCGAAACTCACCCGAGGTCCTCGGGACCTCAACCAATAATTCCAACAAGTCATATATCACTACCCGAACTTAGTCGAACCTCCGGAATACCCAAAACAACACCAAAACACCAAATCAATCTCGAATTCAAGCCTAAGAACTTCTAAACTTTCAACTTTCGCCAATTCAAGACTAATTCTACCACGGACCTCCAAATTATATTCCGGGCACACTCCTAAGTCTAAAATCACCTAACGAAGCTAATCGAAACATAAAAATCCAAATTCGAATTTATTTACTCATCAGTCAACTTCCGGTTGACTTTTCTAACTTAGCTTCCTAATTAAGAGACTATGTGTCTCATTTCACTCCAAACTACTCTGGACCCAAACCTACCCACTCGATATAACTCAACACAACTGAATAACACATCAAGAAGCAGAAATTGGGGAAAACGGGCTAAAATTCTCAGAACGACTGATCGGGTCGTTACAGATCAGGTTCAGAAAATATCACTTCTATTAAGTTAGGTTTATCTTCTTCACGTGTATCTCACATGCTTGAGTTGACCATATATGTGCTTCACTGGGATGGACCTAGTCCATGTCTGAGTTCCTTTGTCAATCTTCAAAACTCTCCTTTACTTGGACCAACAAATTCCCCCTTTTTGATGATGACAAACTCTGTGCTTTTCACTCACTTAGGACCTATCAGAACTCAGCTCAATCATCAATTCAAAGTTAGAAATTTTTCACTTATCATCAAGGCAAGGTTCATTAGGTTATAAACATCACTTATTCAGAATATAAAGCACAATATCTCTTCCCCCTTTTGCCATCATCGAAAAGTTGCATAAATAAAGTGTGATTTCCAGATTTTAAAAATTACTCATGGCCACTGGGGCAACTGCAAGTGCAATCATAGATTGATCATCAGTAATCAAACAAATATATTGTGCTTATCAAGTAAAGATAAATAGTCAACAAGAGCAAAAGCAAAAAACTTCATTGATAGAGAATATGATTTTGCCACAATTTACAAAAAGAAACAAAAATAGTTAAAACATGAGCAAAACAAGAAAAATCCCTAATCTGGGTCCTTGAAAGGCCTAGACAAAGTTCAAGAAATGAAGGCCAAGGAAATTAAGGCTTGGAAGAACTAGAGGGTTGGGGTTTGGCTTGGAGAAGGTGCAACATGTCAATGCCATCATTCTTCTCCTTTTCTTTTGTGAGCTCAGTTCTGAGAGCATCTCTCTCAGATTCAAACTCTACCAAACGAGTGTTCAGCCTAGCTATCTCAGCATCCTTAGCCCCACTCTCCTGCAATAGAGCTCTGACCTTGCTATTGATAGGTGTCTTTTTAGATGAACCAGGTTCATTGGGAATTGCATTGACCTCGTAATCACAAGCAACCAGAGTATTGATTCCAAAATGGTCTTTGCTTGTGGCCATTTCCCATTTCTTCAGTGGCACCTTACAACGAGCAAGAATAGTAGTGAGAATAAAACCATAAGGAGTGGCATGGTCCTTGGAACCATTGACAACCCTATCAAGTAGCTTGATCATAAATGTAGGCCAGTTGATCTGCCTTCCACTTTCAAGACACTCTATCAAAACCAAATCCACGTAGTTAGCAATGTGTCTTCTTTCCTGCCTAGGCAACAAACACTTGTTGACAAATTCAAAACAGGACTTTGTGACATGGCTTCATTTCACTCTTATGCACAATCTTGGTCTCATTCACTTCTGTGACATCACAGAACTTCTTAGTAATGGCAAGGGCAGTAGGAAGGGAGTCCAGACTTGGCCATTTTTGCCTCTTGTAGTCATTATACCCTTCAGAAGGAATGACAAGGATTTCACCCAGATCTTTTGCATCAAAAGTCTCTTGAACCCCGTTCACCTGGCTGGTAACTATGCCATCCTTGACTTCTGCATTGGCCATTAACTCAATAATCTCATTCCTTGCCAGCCTGCCATCCAACTGAAGGACCATGTCCATCAACCAATCAAACCATCCCTGGTTCCTCCAATTTCTTCAAAAGTTTACCATTCAAGATTCTTCGTTTGCCAAACTTGGCCAACTTATCTTGTTCATAGTCAGATTCACCCTCTTCTTCACCACTCCAATCTTCTTCCTCAGTAATCTTAACTTGCTTGGCTTTTACAACACCTTGTTCATTTAGCCAAATAAGAAGGTTCAACAGCCTTGGAAACATATGAAGACTTCTTTAAAGAGGTCTTGGTTTTCTTAGGCTTAGGGGTCTGAACCTCCACATCAATAGTCACATGTTCATCTTGATGGACCGGGTCCATCACATCCACATCAACAGCCTCAACATGCTCTGCAACCTTAGCTTTCCCTTTGTCCATTCTTTTCTTCTTGCTTTCTGCCATAGCCTTTGTAACTCATCCTCACTCTGTTTCAACTTACTCCTTGTGGCCCTTCATTTTGGTAGAGGAATCTCAGCAGTTGTTGGAGAAGTAGCCTTCCTTTTCTTGGTAGTTTTTGCAGTGCTAAGAGCTTTTGGTGTTGGGGATCTCCTTTTCTTGGGGTTGTAGCTTTCACCCACTTTCTTCAGAAGGTCTATTAGGGTCTCCTCAATTGATGAACCGGGTTCACCTGGATGTGAAAAGAGATTGACCAGCCCTTCAGCAGCCTCCCGTGAACCATATCCCCTTATTTTCTTTCTACTATCTACCAATTTTTCTATCTGAGTTCCACAAATTGCTAGTTTAACCACTTCAGAGGTGGGTGAGGAATCGACCACTTCTTTCCCTTTTCCCCTCACATCACTACTCACACCCTCACTCTCCTTTTCTTTTTCACTTTTATTTTTACCTCCTCTCCTTCTGGACTCAGGCGTTTACACATTCATAATAGACCCAACCAAAACAAAATGATTGTCCAAATTTTCAACTAGAACAGAACGTGCCTCAAAAGGGAGATTTTGCATAGTTGTTGCATGTTCAGAATCAGAAGACCTAGTTCTTTCCCCCTTACTCACAGACTTGAAAGAATCATCAGAATTTTCAGAACCTTGGTCTTGACTAGCCTTTAATTGCTCGTTTAGTTTCTTTGAAAGAGCACCTATAGCCATAGTGTTGCGTGCAAGCATCTTCACTCGCCTTCTCCTAGGTTGGGGTTTGTGCTGGGTTGAGGAGTAGTGGAGGAATCAGAGGGTGTAGGTGGTGAAGGAGTGCCTGGGTTATCTTGGGGGTTTGTCATCTTTGCTAACTCTGGAAGAAAATTTTTGAATTGAGGTTTGGAAGAGAGAATACTAGAGAACGAAGGAAAATTGACGATTTTGAGAATTATGAGAGTGGCAGTGCTGATGATGATGATTTTTAAAGAGAGAGAGTTAATTAATGTCTAATGATAGGTTTTGTAGTCAATTAGAAGTCCAACCACTTCTGAAATTTCAGGTTGAATAGGCAGTTAAGCTTCCCTAGATTCTAGGCATTTTATACGGTGAGGATTCTAATAGAGATGAAACTGGTTCAAGCTCAAAAGGATAGGTTTTTTTCCTGAAGTGTTTGAACATAGGTAGGACTCTGATCATGAATTAAATATTAATATTTCTAATTGTGCAGAGTGTAGAAAACATACCTCGTTATTCAGATGAACCAGTACTGATGAACCAGGTTCTTCACTAAGAATCCTCTTTATCATGCCTCAATTTGCCAAAATAGATAAAATTTTGTTAGAGATCAGTGAGTCATATCAACACATGGCACAGGAGTATACTAGTTATAGTATGAGACTGAGCAAAAATTAATCTAGATATTTACACATTTTCTAGATTTTCTAACCAATTTTTTTTTAATTTTTTTTTTCAATTTTTTTCATTGTGCATTCTGAACTGGTCCCATTAGGTGATATTAATCATCCCTAATTCTAACCTTTTCCTTTCAAATTTCTCTCTACTCAATACTTTTGTAAAGATGTCAACAATCTGCTTATCAGTAGCACAAAATTCTATAGTGATCAGTCCTTTCTCATAGTTTTCCCTAAAAAATGGTGTCTAACATCTATGTGCTTAGTTTTCTTATGATGAACCGGGTTCTTAGTCATACTAATAGCACTAGTGTTATCACAGGAAATAGGGATGCAACCAACTTCATTACCAAAATCCATCAACTACTATTTGATCCACAACAATTGAGCACAACATGAAGCAACGACAACATACTCAGCTTCAGCAGTAGATAAGGCCACTGAAGTTTACTTTTTAGTAGCCCATGACACAAGACATGAACCAAGGAAGTGTGCCATACCTGAGGTGCTCTTCCTATCCACAAGGAAACCTGCATAGTCAGCATCAGCATATCCCACTATGTTAAAGTTACTACCTTTTGGATACCAAAGGCAGAGTTCAGTAGTGACTTTTAAGTATCTCAGTATTCTCTTGACAACAGTCAAGTGGGATTCCTTTGTATTTGCTTGAAATCGAGAACAAAGACCTACACTGAAAATAATGTCAGGTCTGCTAGCAGTAAGATACAAAAGTAAACCAATCATACCCCTATACAGCTTCTGATCAACATATGAACCAGGTTCATCCACGTCCAATTTTGTGGTTGTTGCAATAGGAGTATATATTTCCTTTGATTCTTCCATTTTAAACTTCTTAATCAGCTCTTTTGCATATTACTGTTGATGGATCATGGTTCCATTTGAGTTTTGTTTAATTTGTAAGCCTAATAAGAAATTAAGCTCACCCATCATACTCATTTCAAATTCATTCCCTACTAGTTTAGCAAATTTCTTGCTTAGTTTTTTAGTGGTTGATCCAAAAATTATGTCATCAACATATATTTGTACTACAAGAAGATCCATACCTTTTTCCCTCAAGAATAGAGTGCTATCAATTTTACCTCTCTTGTAGCCATGTTCAAGCAGGAATTTGGATAGTCGTTCATACCATGCTCTATGAGCCTGCTTGAGTCCATAGAGTGCCTTGTCTAGTTTGTATACATGATCCAGACACTCCTTGCTTTCAAACCCTAGAGGTTGTTTGACAAACACTTTTTCATTTAAGTAGCCATTGAGGAAGGGACTCTTGACGTCCATCTGGTAAAGAGTAAATTCCATGTATGCAGCAAAGGCTATGATGAGTCTTATTGCTTCCAACCTTGCAATTGGAGCAAAGGTCTCATCATAGTCTATGCCTTCCTCTTGGCTATAAACTTGAACCACTAACCTTGCCTTGTTTTTTGTAACAGTTCCATCTTCATCAAGTTTGTTTCTAAAGACCCATTTTGTGCCATTTACTGATCTGTCCTTCGGTCTTGAAACCAAATGCCAAACTTGACTCCTTTCAAACTAATTGAGTTCATCTTGCATTGTATTTACCCAGTCTGCATCCTGCAAAGCCCCATCAACATTTTTAGGTTCAATTAGAGATAAGAAAGTATCAAAAGCACACAAATTCTTTAGCTGAGATCTAGTTTTAATTCCAAAAGTTGGATCAGTAATTATGTTCTCAATGGGATGAGAACTTTGATACTTGTAAGGTCTCACAACCAACTGGTTTCTGTTTGATGTTTCTCCCATGTTCTGTTGCTAAGGAACATGCTCATGGACAGGTTCCAATAGGGAATTAGATTCAGTTCTTCTTTGTTCAGTTCCCCCTGTCAGGTTGCCCTGGATGGAAGAACCTGTTCCATCACATGTTCCTTCTTCTGGTGCAGTTTCAGCTTAGACTTCTTGGGCTTTGACTTCAGTTAAACCTTTTACCAGCCCAATAGCTTCATCTTCATGTTCGTGTCTCTCAGAAAGAATGTTAGTTTCATCAAAAACTATATGTACACTTTCTTATACACACATAGTTCTTATGTTGTACACTTTATATGCTTTGCTATGTGAAGAATATCCCAAGAATACTCCCTCATCACTTCTGGGATCAAACTTACCTAGGGAGTCCTTTCCATTGTTGTGCACAAAACACTTGCATCCAAATGCCCTAATATGGGATATATTTGGTTTTCTCCCTTTAAGTAACTCACAGGGAGTCTTCTTTATAAGAGGTCTAGTCATACACCTATTAATGATGTAACATGCGGTGTTTACAGCTTCTGCCCAGAAGCTATGTGGCAGTTTACTGGAAAGAAACATGGTCCTAGCCATATCTTCAAGTGTCCTATTATTTCTTTCAACTACTCCATTTTGTTGTGGAGTCCTAGGGGCAGAAAAATTATGATCTATGTCATGCTCATCACAAAATTCAGTAAACTTAGCATTTTCAAATTCAGTTCCATGATCAAACCTAATTGATGCAAGTTGATTACCTAGTTGTTTTTGAGTTTTTCTAACAAAAGAAGTAAACATGTCAAATGCTTCATCCTTAGATGTTAAAAACAATGTCCAAGTAAACCTAGAGTAATCATCAACAAACACCATAACATATCTCTTACCACCTCTACTCAGAGTTCTCATTGGTCCACAAAGACCATATGGACAAGTTCCATCGTTCTGGCGGTACTTACCAATTTCTTGCTTTTGAAAGAGGATCTTACCTGCTTCCCCCTTGCACCAGCCTCACAAACTTTGTCTTCCTGAAACTTGATGTTAGGTAGACCTAACACTAGGTCCTTGGAGACTAATTTGTTGAGTTGACTTAGACTTCCATGTCCAAGTCTGTGATGACCCGACCTTTCATCTTAAGAATTAATGCCCCGATACCCTATTAACTACTTTCTCAAAGTTTATTTCTGCTATTTTGATTTTCCGGGATGTTCGGTTTTGAGTTTCGGGGAGTTTTGGGCACTTATCCCTAAATGAGAGCTTAAGTGTGGGAAAGTTGACCGTAGTCGGAACAGTGTGAAGACAACCTCAGAATGGAAATCTGATGGTTCTATTAGCTTTGTTAGGAGATTTTGGGCTTAGGGGCATGTTCAGATTATGTTTTGGAGGTCTGTAGCTAATTTAGGCTTGAAATGCCGAAAGTTGAATTTTTGAAGTTTCTAGTCTGGTAGTGAGATTTTGATACTAGGGTCGGAATGGAATTCTAGAAGTGGGAGTAGCTCCGTAGTGTTGAATGTGATGTGTGTGCAAAATTTCAGGTCATTCGGATGAGGTTTGATAGACTTTTTGATCGAAAGCATATTTTTAGAGTTTTTGAAATTCTTAGGCTTGAATCCGATGAGAAGTAGGTGTTTTGATGTTGTTTTGTGCATTCCGAAGGTTGGAACAAGTTCAAATGAGGTTATAGGATATATTGGTATGTTTGGTTGAGGACCCAGGGGCCTCGGGTGGGTTTCGGCTGGTTAACCGGACCATTTCTTGATGTTTGAAGTTGCCGAAAAACTGCTGGTGTGTTGCAGACCAATTGTTCTTCGTGTTCGCAACTGGACATTGCGTTAGCAAAGGGATAGGATGTGGAGCTGAAGGTTTGGCCTTCACGTTCGTGAGGGAGGTCCCGCATTCGCGAAGGGCTGGGGTCTTGACTTACACGTTCGCGAAAGGGGGCCGCGTTCGCGATGGACTGGGAGCTGAGCCTTCGCGTTCGTGAAGAAGGGGATGCAGTTGCAAATAAGGGAAAATGGTCAATGTCACTTTGTGCTTCGCGAACGCGAGATGTTGACCGTGTTTGCGAAGAAGGAAACACCTGGGCAGATTTTTAAAACCTAAAATCGAGGGTTTGAGCCATAATTCATATTTTAGACTTGGGAGCTCGAGAGATTGTGATTTTTGAAGATATATTCACCGGGGCAATTTGGGTAAGTTATTCCTACTCGGTTTAGACTAATTTCCATGAATCTACACTTAAATACATCCTTTAATTTCGAAATTTTGGTGAAAATTGGGGGAAAAGTTCTTAGACCAAGAAATTGTGTTTTGATTGGGGATTTGACATCAGATTGGAATAATTTTGATATGGTTAGACTTGTGAGAGTGTGAGAATTCTGAAAATATAAATTTTATCCGATTCCGAGACGGGCTTGAGGGGCGTTTTGGTCATTTTACCTAATTTTGCGTAGCTTAGAATTTAATTGTAGAATCAGTTACTTGAAGTGTTATATACATTATGAAATTAAATTGAATAGATTTGGGCCATTTGAAGTTGAGTACTCGTGGCAAGAATGTGATCTCATGTTTATTTTGTGCCTGTTCGAGGTAAGTGGCTTGTCTAACCTTGTGTGGGGGACCTTCCCTTTAGGATTGGTATATTTGGTAATTGAAATGCCCTGTACGTGAGGTGACGAGTCCGTACTTGTGCTAATTGTTGGAAATCCAGTTTTCATTAAGTAATTACTAGTATGTTTCCTTTCCTGTTTCTATTACTTGCACTATTAAGCCTGTTGTTATCTTAGGAAAGCATGTCTAAGTGACTTAATTGCTTTATTTGTTCAACCTGTCTTACTTTAATTATGTGCAACATGCTAGGCTAGAATCACTTGTTGCCTTAATATGAAATATTGCCATTTCTGTATATTTTCCTATTGCTGCTGTATATTTATTTTGGGACTACGGATGTGGGATTCCGGTAGCTCCGCCTTGTCTGTTTATTTTGGGACTACGGATGTGGGATTCCGGTAGCTCCCCCTTGTCAGTTTATTTTGGGACTACGAATGTGGGATTCCGGTAGATCCCCCTGCATAGTTATATGGAACTTCGGGAATGCACCTATAGATTCCCCCAGTACTGGGTATTTATAATTGGGACTACGGAACAGGATTTTGGTAGATCCGCGCACACTATGAGTTGGACTAGGGGACGAGATCCCGGGAGATTCATTGGATTTGTACACATGGGACTATAGGACGGTATCCTGGGAGATTCCCGATCGTTATTATTTGTGCTGAGCTATATTTCCTTTCCATGTTTACCTTGTTTCTGTATAGTTGTTGCTGTCATGTACATCCGGTGTTATTTTATTGCTGTACATATTTATAATGTTTTGTTCTATACTATTGATCTTTTTATTTTGTTTAATCTCAATAGGGCCCTGACCTTCCTCGTCACTACCCAACCGAGGTTAGGCTTGGCACTTACTGAGTACCGCTGTAGTGTACTCATGCCCCTTCTATGCATGTTTTTCATGTACAGATCCAGGTACCGCTACCTAGGCCTACCATCCTTGAGGGAGGCGACTGCTCTAGAGACTTCGAGGTACATCTGCCGCATCCGCAGACCGAGAAGTCCCTTTCTATTCTAGCTGTTAAATATTGCCCTTCTGTATTTTTCTTTCTTGTTAGATATTCTGGAGTTAGACTGTTAAATATTCCAAAGGTTTGTGTGTCCGTGAGTTTCCAGGTTTTGGGATAGTGTACTTGGTTTTGAGAATGTTGTATTGTATGTGCCGAGCGAGATTATAACTATTGTTTCCATTCAGTTATTGTGGTTTTTGATTATTTCTTCCGCAAGTTTCGTTTATGTTCCGCATTTGTTAGGCTTACCTAGTCGTAGAGACTAGGTGCCGTCACGACAGCTCACAGAGGGAGAACTGGGGTCGTGACAAGTTGGTATCAGAGCTCTAGGTTCATAGGAGTCATGGATCACAAGCCGGTTTATTAGAGTCTCGCTGATCGGTATGGAGATGTCTGTACTTATCTACGAGAGGCTATGTAACTTTTAGGAAAATTCCACTTCATTTGATTTACTTGTCGTGCGATATTTTGACATCACAATTCTAAACTTTTGTCTTCTATTCTCTCACAGATGGTGAGGACACGTGCTACCCGAGACGATCAGGCACCCGCGCCCCTACTGCAACCATCAAAGGTCAGGGCCGGGGTAGAGGCCGAGGACACACATGTGGTGCAGCCAGAGCACATGCGTGAGCTGCCGCCGAGGTACCACCAGCACTTGCAGCCGGAGTCCAGGCACCTGACACGCCTACTGCTACCACTACTCCAGCCCTTCAGAAGACTTTGGCATAGTTCATGAGCATGTACACCACTCTAGCTCAGGCAGGGTTGCTTCCCCTTGCTGCAGCTATATCTCAGGCCGGGGGAGGAGCATAGAATCCCGCCCCCCACACTCCTGAGCAATGAGTTCATGTTGAGTAGGTCCCTGAGATTATTCCTATACCGCCTGCAGTGCTAGTTTAGCCCGAGGACAGGGCAGTGACTTTCGAGGAGGAGCAGCTGAGGCTTGAGAAGTTCAAGAGGTACAAGCCTCATGTATTCAGCGGTCTAGCATCGGAGGATGCTCTAGGATTTCTAGATGAGAGTTAATGCATTCTCCGTACCATGGATATATCAAGATCGACCGGGGTTTCCTTCACTACTTTCTAGCTTCGAGGAGCCGCCTATGAGTGGTGGCGCACCTATGAGTTAGATAGTCTGGATGAGGCTGCTTCACTAACTTGGACTCAGTTTTTAGATCTGTTCTTGAGAGAGTATATTCCTCAGAGCCTTAGGGATACATGGCGTGCAATGTTTGAGCATTTGCGCCGGGGGGCTATGACTATCTCAAAGTATGCTATCCGCTACACTAGTTTGGCTAGGCATGCACTAGCCTTGGTTTCTAGTGTTCGCGAGAGAGTTTGTCGATTTATTGAGGGCCTTATTCCCAGCATCAGGTCTAGCATGGCTCGTGAGTTAGAGATGGATATTTTTTATTAGCAGGTGGTGAGCATTGCTAGGAGGATTGAGGGTATGCATGCTATGGAGCGAGAGGAGAGGGAGGCCAAGAGGTCTCGAGAGTCGGGCCATTATTCAGGTGCCCATACCCCAACTGCAGGTCGTCATGGTAGGGGTTATATGAGTCATCCTATTCATTCAGCTCTTCTAGCAGCCAGTAGTGCTCCAGCCCCTCCTAGGTCTTAGGAGCCTTATTATGCACCTCCGGTTTCTAGCATGCCTCCTGCGCGGGGTGCTTTCAGTGGTCAGTCCAGCAGACCTGGCCCGAGCCAGTCACAGCCACCACGTCCTCCCAAAGCTTGTTTTGATTATGGTGACACACGTCATTTGGTGAGGGATTGCCCCAGACTTGGGAGGAGTGCACCTCCACAGATTTCTCAGCCACAGCGTGCCCCGCAGAGTTCTCAGGCTATGGTTACAGCTTCAGTTGCTACCCCACCTACTTAGCCAGCTAGAGGTGGAGGTCGGGGAGGTAGAGGTCACCCTAGAGGGGGAGTCCAGGCCAGATACTATGCCCTTCCTGCCCGTACCGAGGCTGTTGCCTCCGATTCTATCATCACAGGTACTATACTGGTTTATCATAGAGATGCATCGGTTCTATTCGATATAGGCTCCACTTATTCTTATGTGTCTTCTTATTTTGCTCCGCATTTGGGTGTATCTCGGGATTCTTTGAGTTCCCCTGTTTATGTTTCTACTCATGTGAGAGATTCTCTTATTGTGGACCGCATCTATCAGTCGTGTTTTGTTGCTCTTAGTGGTTTTGAGACCCGAGCCAATTTATTGTTGCTCAGCATGGTAGATTTTGATATTATCTTGGGCATGGACTAGTTTTCACCTCTTTATGCTATTCTTGATTGTCACGCCAAAACCGTGACATTGTCTATGCTAGGTGTACTGCGTGTTGAGTGGAGGGGTACTTTAGATCATACTCCTAGTAGAGTTATTTCTTTTCTTAAAGCTCAACGTATGGTTGAGAAGGGATATGACGCGTATTTAGCTTATGTGAGAGATGTTAGTATTGATACCCCTTCAGTTGATTCAGTCCTAGTAGTATGAGATTTTCCCGATGTGTTTCCAGCTGATAGAGATATTGATTTTGGCATTGATCTATTGTCAAGCACTTAGCCTATTTCTATTCCTCCATATCGTATGGCTCCTCCTGAGTTGAAGGAGTTGAAGGATCAGTACAGGAATTGCTTGACAAGGGTTTTATTCGGCCCAGTGTATCACCTTGGGGTGCTCCGGTCTTATTTGTGAAGAAAAAAGATGGTTCTATGCGTATGGTTCTATCGCCAGTTGAACAAAGTGACAGTTAAGAACTATTATCCTTTGCCTCGTATTGATGATCTGTTTTACCAGCTTCAGAGCACACGGGTGTTTTCTAAGATTGATTTGCTATCAGGTTACCATCAGTTGAAGATTCGGGAGCCAGATATCCCGAAGACTACTTTCAGGACTCAGTATGGTCATTACGAGTTCCTTGTTATGTCATTTGGGCTGACCAATGCCCCAGCAGCCTTTATGAATTTGATGCATAGTGTGTTCCGGCTGTATCTTGACTCGTTCGTCATTGTCTTTATTGATGGTATTTTGGTGTATTCCCGGAGTCGGGAAGATCATGAGCAACACTTGAGGACTGTGCTTCAGACTCTGAGAGAGAAGAAGTTATATGCTAAGTTCTCGAAATGTGAGTTTTGGTTGGATTCAGTGGCATTCCTCGGCCACGTGGTATCGAGTGAGGGTATTCAGGTGGATTCGAAGAAGATAGAGGCCAAGCAGAGTTGGCCCAGACCATCCTCAGCTATAGTGATCCGCAATTTCCTTGGCTTGGCGGGTTGACCCAGAAGGGTGCTCCATTCCAGTGGACGGAGGAGTGTGAGGCGAGCTTTCAGAAGCTCAAGACAGCTTTGACCACAACCCCAATTTTGATACTGCCTACAAGTTCGGGGTCTTATACGGTCTATTGTGATGCCTCGAGGGTTGGCCTCGGAGCAGTGTTGATGTAGGATGGTAGGGTGATTGCCTACGCGTCCAAACAGTTGAAGATACATGAGAATAACTACCCTATTCACGACCTTGAGTTAGCTGCCATTGTTCACGCCCTGAAGATTTGGCACCATTATTTATACGGGGTTCCCTGTGAGATTTATACTGACCATCGGAGCTTACAGCACCTGTTCAAGCACAAGGATCTAAATTTGCGCCAGAGGAGGTGGTTAGAGTTGCTGAAGGACTATGATATCATTATTTTGTATCACCCGGGCAAGGACAATGTGGTAGCCGATGCTTTGACTCACCGGGCAGAGAGTTTGGGGAGTTTGGCTTACTTACCAGCATCGGAGAGGCCTATGGCGATGGATATTTAGGCCTTAGCCAGCCAGTTTGTGAGATTGGATCTTTCAGAGCCTAGTCGGGTTCTAGCTTGCATGGAGCCTAGGACTATGACGATGGGGTATTGGGGATAAAGGGTCAGATTTGTGTACCCAATGTTGATGGGCTTCAAGAGTTGATTCTAGAGGAGGCCCATAGCTCGCGGTATTCCATTCATTCGGGTGCCGCGAAAATGTATCAGGATTTGAGGCAGCACTAGTAGTGGGAGCGGATGAAGAAGGATATAGTTGGATTTGTATCTTGGTGTCTCAACTGTCAGCAGGTGAAGTACGAGCACCAGAGACTGGGTGGGTTGCTTTTGCAGATAGAGATTCCGGAGTGGAAGTGGGAGCGGATCACCATGGACTTTGTAGTTGGGTTCCCACGGACTTTGAGAAAGTTCGATGCTATTTGGGTTATTGTGGATCGGCTGGCCAAGTCCGCTCACTTTATTCCTGTATGTACTACTTATTCCTCGGAGCAGTTGGTAGAGATCTATATCCGAGAGATTGTTCGTCTGCATGGTATTCCGATTTCCATTATTTCAGATAGAGGTACTCAGTTCACATCACGATTCTGGAGAGCCAGTCAACATGAGTTGGGTACTCAGGTGGAGTTGAGTACAACATTTCACCCTCAAACGGACGAACAGTCCAAGCACACTATTCAGATTCTTGAGGATATGCCCCGTGCGTGTGTGATCGAGTTTGGAGGGTCTTGGGATCAGTTCTTGCCATTGGCGAAGTTTTCTTACAACAACAACTATCAGTCCAGTATTCAGATGGCAACGTATGAGGCTTTATATGGGTGACTGTGTAGATCCCCGGTGGGTTGGTTTAAGCCGGGTGAGGCTAGACTATTGGGCACAGACTTGGTTCAGGATGCTTTAGAGAAGGTTAAGGTGATTTAGGATAGACTCCGTACATCCTAGTTCAGACAGAAGAGTTACGCAGACCAGAAGGTTCGTGATATTTCCTATATGGTTGGAGAGCAGGTTCTGCTTCGGGTTTCGCCTATGAAGGGCATTATGAGATTTGGGAAGAAAGGAAAGTTGAGTCCGAGGTTTATTGGCCCTTTTGAGATATTGAGGCGTGTTGGGGAGGTTGCTTATGAACTTGCCTTACCTCCCAGCTTGCCCGGATTTCATCTAGTATTTCATGTTTCGATGCTCCGAAGGTATCACGGTGATCCGTCGCACGTGTTGGATTTAGTTCAGTCTAGTTGGACAAGGCTCTATCCTATATTGAGGAGCTAGTGGCAATATTGGATAGGCAGGTTAGAAAGTTGAGGTCAAAGAACATTGCATCCGTGAAGGTTCAGTGGCGGGGCCAGCCAGTCGAGGAGGCGACCTGGGAGACCGAGCAGGATATGCACAGCCGTTACCCTCATCTTTTCACTACTTCAGGTATGTTTCTATGCTCGTTTGAGGACGAACGAATGTTTAAATGTAGGAGGATGTGACGACCCGGCTAGTCGTCTCAAGAATTAATGCCCCGATCCCCTATTAACTGCCTTCCCCGAGTTTATTTCTGCTATTTTGATTTGTCGGGATGTTTGGTTTTGAGTTTCGGGGAGTTTTGGGACACTTAGTCCCTAAATGAGAGCTTAAGTGTTGGAAAGTTGACTGTAGTCGGAACAGTATGAAGATGGCCTCGGAATGGAAATATGATGGTTCCGTTAGCTCCGTTAGGTGATTTTGGTCTTAGGGGCGTGTTAGGATTGTGTTTTGGAAGTCCGTAGCTAATTTAGACTTGAAATGCCGAAAGTTGAATTTTTGAAGTTTCCAGTACGATAGTGAGAATTTGATTCGAGGGCCGGAATGGAATTCCGGAAGTGGGAGTAGCTCCGTACTGTTGAATGTGATGTGTGTGCAAAATTTCAGGTCATTCGGACGAGGTTTGATAGACTTTTTAATGGAAAGCGTATTTTTAGAGTTTTTGGAATTCTTAGGCTTGAATCCGATGAGAAATAGGTGTTTTGATATTGTTTTGTGCGTTCCGAAGGTTGGAACAAGTTCAAATGAGGTTATAGGATATGTTGGTATGTTTGGTTGAGGTCCTGGGGGCCTCGGGTGAGTTTCGGGTGGTTAACCGTACCATTTCTTGATGTTTGAAGTTGCAGAAAAATTGCTGGTGTGTTGTAGACCAGTTGTTCTTCGTGTTCGCAACTGTCCATCGCATTCGCGAAGGCATAGGACGTGGAGCTGAAGGTTTGGCCTTCGCGTTCGCGAGGGAAGTTCCGCGTTCACGAAGGGCTGGGGTCTTGATCTACGCGTTCGCGAGAAGGGGGCCGCATTCGCGATGGGCTGGGAGCTGAGCCTTCGCGTTCGCGAAGAAGGAAAAATGGTCAACGTCAATTTGTGCTTCGCGAATGCGAGGCATTGACCGCGTTCGCAAAGAAGGAAACACTTGGGCAGATTTTTAAAACACAAAATCGAGGGTTTGAGACATAATTCATATTTTGGACTTGGGAGCTCGGGAGATTGCGATTTTTGAAGAGATTTTCACCTGGGCGATTTGGGTAAGTGATTCCTACTCGGTTTAGACTAATTTCCATGAATCTACACTTAAATCCATCCTTTAATTTCGAAATTTTGGTGGAAATTGGGGGAAAAATTCTTAGACTAAGAAATTGAGTTTTGATTGGGGATTTGACATCGGATTGGAATAATTTTGATATGGTTAGACTCGTGAGAGTGTGAGGATTCTGAAAATATAAATTTTACCCGATTTCGAGATGTGGGCCCGAGGGACATTTTGGTCATTTTACCTAATTTCGCGTATTAGCTTAGAATTTAATTGTAGAATCAATTACTTGAAGTGTTACTTACATTAAGAAATTGAATTGAATAGATTTGGGCCATTTGAAGTCGAGTACTCGTGGCAAGAACATGGTCTCAGGTTGATTTTGAGCCGGTTCGAGATAAGTGGCTTGTCTAACCTTGTATGAGAGACCTTCCCCTTAGGATTGGTATATTTTGTAATTGAAATGCCCTATACGTGAGGTGACGAGTGCGTATTGTGCTAATTGTTGGACGTCCGATTTTCCTTAAGTAATTACTAGTATGTTTCCTTTCTTGTTTCTATTACTTGCACTATTAAGCCTGTTGTTAGCTTTGGAAAGCATGTCTAAGTGACTTAATTACTTTATTTGTTCAACCCGCCTTACTTGAATTCTGTGCAGCATGCTAGGCTAGAATCACTTGTTGCCTTAATATGAAATATTGCCATTTCTATATATTTTCATGTTGCTGCTGTGTATTTATTTTGGGACTACAGACGTAGGATTCCGGTAGCTCCCCCTTGTATGTTTATTTTGGGACTACGGATGTGGGATTCCGGTAGCTCCCGCTTGTCTGTTTATTTTGGGACTACGTATGTGGGATTCCAGTAGATCCCCCTGCACAGTTATATGAAACTCCGGGAATGCACCCAGTAGATTCCCCTAGTACTGGGTATTTATATTTGGGACTATGGAACGGGATTCCGGTAGATCCCCACGCACTATAAGTTGGAGTACGGGACGGGATACCGGGAGATCCATTGGATATGTACACATGGGATTATAGGACAGTATCATGGGAGATCCCCGATCGTTACTATTAATGCTGAGCTGTATTTCCTTTTCGTGTTTACCTTGTTTCTGTATAGTTGTTGCTGTCTTATACATCCGGTGTTATTTTCTTATTGTACTTATTTATACTGTTCTGTTCTATACTGTTGATCTTTCTATTTTATTTAATCTCAGTAGGGCCCTGACCTTCCTCGTCACTATGCAACCGAGGTTAGGCTTGGCACTTACTGAGTATCGCTGTGGTGTACTTATGCCCCTTCTGCATATGTTTTTCATGTGCAGATCCAGGTACCGCTACCCAGGACTACCATCCTTGAGGGAGGCGACTGCTCTAGAGATTTTGAGGTACATCTGCCGCGTCCACAAACCGAGAAGTCCCTTTCTATTCAAGCTGTTAAACATTGCCCCTCTGTATTTTTCTTTCTTGTTAGATATTCTGGAGTTAGAATGTTTGGGATAGTGTACTTGGTTTTGAGAATGTTGTGTTGTATATGCCGAACGACATTATAACTATTTTTTCCATTTAGTTATTTTGATTTTTGATTATTTCTTTTGCAAGTTTCATTTATGTTCCGCATTTGTTAGGCTTACCTAGTCGTAGAGACTAGGTGCCATCACGACAGTTCACGGAGGGCGAACTGGGGTCGTGACAAAGTCTTTTGTTCCAAAGGAGGGGATCATTGTCCAACACACTTAAACAAGTGAGTTCATTTTCTGAAAGAGTGGACAAATCTACAATGTATATATTGTTTACTCTTTTTTCCTGTAAAACAATCTTGTCAATGGTAAGATTTATCACAATGCATTTAGTAGAGGTGAATGCTACCAAGTTACCTATGTCATACAGTTGTGATACACTAATTAGGCTATATTTCAAGCCATCTATCAAGTAGACATTCTCAATGGAGTGTGAGTCTGTCTTACCTAGCTTTCCAACCCCAATGATCTCACCTTTCTTGCCATTTCCAAAGGAGACATTACCTCCTTTTAGGTCCTCAACTGAAAGGAACTGGTTCTTGCTTCCAGTCATATGCTTTGAACATCCACTATCCATGTACCATATTTGGTTGTTCCCCTTCAATTGGACCTCAAATTCCTTATCGGATTCTCCAATTGCCATAAGTGCTTGTTCATCTCCATCTTCATCTTCTGAATCTTCATTTGAGCTCTCTCCCCAAGTAGCAACCATAGCCTTTGTTGATCCTTTGTTCTTCTTGGGATGAACCTGTTCCTTCTTCCTGTTTCTTCGTTCAGCCCTTTCCTTCTTCCATTCAATTTCCCATTTAGGAGAGTTTTTGATCATGTGGTCAGTCTTACCACATTTGAAACAGCCCTCGTTGGTATGTTTTTCAGGGACCCTTGGTTTATTGTAAGTTGCACCTCTTGAAGAACACTTTCCTCTCATTAGATACTTCTTGAAATCCCTCATGATCATAGCCATTTCATCATCCTCTAGATCTGCACCTTCAGCGATTCAGAGAGCCAGGCTTCTTTCCTTTTTGGGTGCATCCATCTTCACGATTTGCCTTCTAAGTTCATAGGCAGTGAGATTTCCAATTAACTCGTCCAACTTGAGAGTGACAATGTTCTTTAATTCCTGAATATCAGTGATTTTGCTTTCCCAAGTAACTAGAAAAACCCTTGTCAGAATTTTCTCAACCTTTTCTTTTTCAAGGATAATCCTTCCAAGAGATTTAAGTTCATTTATTAGTGTTATGAACCTTGTATACATCTCTTGGATAATTTCTCCTTCCTTCATGGTGAAATTCTCATGTTGAGAGTACAATAGTGTTCCTCTTGATCTCTTCACTTGAGGAGTTCCTTCGTGAGCCTCTTCCAAGGTGTCCCAAATTTCCTTAGCAGTAGTACAACTTTGGATTTTGTTGTACTCATCTGGACCAAGTCCACTCACAAGCCATTTCTTGGCCTTACCAATCTTTTCCCACTTTTTCAAGTCCTCAGCCATGCAGTCAGCCCTTGTTTTTGGCACTCCTACTCCTTCAACAGCTTTCCTCGAGGAAGCCAGGGGACCATCAGTGACAATGTCCCATAGCTCATAGTCTTCTCTGATGATGTGATCTCTCATCCTGTTTTTCTACCAGGAGTAGTACTGGCCATTGAAGAGTGGAGGCCTAGCAGTGGATTGTCCTTCCCAGTTTCCAGGTGGTGCACTCATCTTGATCTGTTCCTAAGGTGTTAGCCTCTTCAAGGATAACCTGCTCTGATACCAATTGATGTTTTATACTTCAATACCACACAGAGGGGGGGTGATTCTTGTGGTGACGATTATTTTGCTTAAACTAATTATGGAAGGACCTGGTTCTTCTATGTGTTTAGCTACTACTATTGCAGAATAATAAGTACTAAAATTACAGAACACAGAGATTTTACGTGTAAAACACTTGGCTCAAAAGGTAAAAAAAACCACGACCTACTTTCCAGTAGAATTTTCTTAAACTCTCCACTAAAATCACTGAGCCAAAAACTACATTTACAAAAACTCTTTTATAAACCTAGGATTAACTCTAATCCCATTGTAACACACAGCCTCAACTGTTGCGACAATTTCAAGTTAACTCTAACTTGAAAACTCTAAGTACCTAATACAATTGCTTCTAGATAAAGCTGAAAGGTACAATATTAAAATACCTACTACAATCGAACTATAATAAAAGATAGATACTTGGAACTGGTTCTTTTATCTGGTTCAAGTAGCTTCAGGTTTGCACGCTTGAATCACAAATAAATTGCTTGCAAAATTGCCTTGCTATTTTGCACTCAGTTCATGTTTAACTTCTACTTATGTGCAACTTTTTGTAAAAGACAACAACACTGATATTTATAGAGTTAGTAAATAGAGATTGACTAGAATTCTGATGCTACTCTTCATTGGTGGAAGAGTTCTAGTTAATCTCAACCTCTAACTCTATCCTTCTCTTAAACTGTGTTCTCTTTGAGTAAGGAGTCTCTCTCCTTATCCAATATGAAACCTTTTCGATCAGGATCAGGAGATATCACTTCTGTTAAGTTAGGTTTATCTCCTTCACGTGCATTTCACATGCTTGAGTTGACCATATCTGTGCTTCACTGAGATGGACCTGGTCCATGTCTGAGTTCCTTTGTCAATCTTCAAAACTCTACTTTACTTGGGCCAACACCTGTCTTTCTGGCAAGAATAATTCCAAAATATAGGCACCTTATTCCTCATTCCTTGACTCCTCAATCGGCTTGGATGACTCTATTTCTATATCATCATCCAAGCACAATATGGAAAAATGTTTGGAGTAAGGACCAATGCGCTCAAACACATGAACTTCAGGACTTTCAACATCCTCAACATCAATGATACTAGAGTCAGCAAAATTTATATCTTTAACGTCCTTGGTTAACTCTAGTCTCACTTCTTCAACACCGACATCATCAACTTGTAGTTGGCTAGGTTATTGGTGTTCTACTCTGTCCTCCTCAGTTAGCACCTTAAATTCACGCTCTTCTTGGCTACTATCCCCAATATTGGCTTGTTGAGCATTAAAAGCTTCAATCACTTGACTCACTTGAGCCTCCTAGTTGCGAATAGTTGCCTCTTGCCTTTCTATCTGCAGTTGTTTCTCATTATTTTATTTCATAAGGCACTTTAATATATCCTTGATTTCCTTCAGGTCTGCATCCCTACGTTCTTTATTCCTATTAACTTCACAAGAAAAAGTAGAACCATCATAGTAAGGGGTTGGGGGAAGATAAGAAATATAAACACAACCATGAAAGTGACCATTTTGACCACCACACAAATTACACACATTCCACAAATAAGATTGAGTTGGTACACATAATTCACTCTCGAAAATATTTTGATAATTTTGTCATGGATGATTTTCTTCAGAATATATGATTCGTTAGCTTTTTAGATAATTTTTCTTATGTTTTAATAGAGTTTAATGCCCCATTTGTTGGAATAAATTGGATTATTGTGCTTTGAATGGTGTATTTTCAGGGTTTGAAGTTTCGTGAGAACTTTGGAATTGGAGAATATAGAAAATGGGCAAGAAGTCATCATATTAGAGCTAAAATTGGAAAAACGTTGAAGAAAACGACTTAGGCAGACCGTTGGACATGGTTGCTCCAACCGTTGGCACGGTTTCTCTAACCGTTGGGCGCGGTTCAAGAGAAGCCTGAAGAGTTGAAGAAATGAATCTTTTGAAATTCGTTACGGTTCAACTGCATCTCACGGTTTACCTCACGGTTGGCCCCACAGGGCAATTTTGTCCACTTTTGGGACTTAGTATATATAGCTATTTAAGTCATTCTAGGGCATCTTTTTGGCAAAGAGACTTTGTGTAGCAGCTTTTGGGATTCTTCTTGAGGAATTTGGGTGACTTCACCATTGTTCTACACAATCTTTCTTTCCTCTTCAGTTATTATGTTTATATTTTCATCTCCTTTTGTATTTTCCTTTCTTAATATGTCTAGCTAAGTTTATTAAGCTAGGATTGTGAACCCTAAGTGTGGTTATGTTTTTGGGGTATTAATATTAGTTCTATATTTGATTAAGCTTTGTGTTCTGTAATTACTCCATGCTTTATTGATTGATTTTGTAGTTGCAAACACTAAATCCATGCCTATTTTGCTTGTTCTAACTTGGAAGAGTGGAACTTAGCTTAGGTACAAGGTAATTAGCAAGGAATTAAGTGGGTTAATCACTTGATTAATGAAATCTAACTAGGGATAGTATGATTTCTATTCGGGCTAATCAATTGTTCATCATTGAGCCTTAGTTGACTTGGAAGAGTAACTTGGGGTAAAAACCTCTTAAGTGTTGGAAGACATTAAGTTGGTGGAATAGAAATTGAGGCTATAATACATAATTAACTGGAATTGAACATTTTTATACCCAAAAGCATAGACTACACGAAGGGAAAACAATCCTAGCGCCTTTCTCTTATTTGTTACAATTATATATTTACTTGCATTCTAAGTGTTCGATAAAATTCCTAGACTAGTTTACATAGAAATTTTAGAAGTAACTTTAGAATTAATTGAACAACCATTTTTTTTGGAGATTACATTAAGAGTCATCGAGTTTGCACGCATTTGGACACTCTAACACACACCTACTCCTTGTGGGATTCAACCCCAACCTTTGTTGGGTTTATTATTGCTAACGACCATACTACTTTCATACAGAGAATAAGATTGGATGTCACCAATATATATGAGGATCAATAGTAGAATTATCTACACAAGATGTCATGTTACTCAAATCAACAGTTAGAAAAAAAAAACAAAAAACAAAAAGAAAAAATAGTATAAAAGTTCAAACGTGAAACCTCGCAATATATACAACTACAAATACACCGTTAGTTCCCCGGCAACGGCGCCAAAATTTGATCATGCCCAACTCTAGTCCTAAAAAGGATAAACGGCCGCTGCAAATATAATATGGTCTAAAAGTCCGGAGTCGAATCCCATAGAGAACTAAGGTTTAGTTATAACTGTTCACTATCACTAAAAAGACAAGCTCGAACAATTTCTAAATTATAATTATGAAGATTCTTATGTCTAACTAATTAACTAGCAAATTAATGAAGTAAATTAACAACTAGGGATACTAAGGGTTGGAGAAAAGATTAATGAGGTCTGGAGTTATGATTTTTTCAATTGTCGGAATCCTTCCTGCCATGTCTTCTATAATTTCACCTAAGTATCTCTACCGATCGTGAGTATTTCGGATGTCGTAAGCCTCTCTCGAGCAACTACCACAATTTACTAGACATATTCTTTCAAACTACGCTAGCTGGAACTAATTCACCGCTTACTACGATTGCACAAAGGTTTCTTTATCTCTAATCTCGCCTTTAAACCCTCCGTATTGATTTCTCACATATGTTAGGAGTGATGTTGTTTACCAACTATCTAAATATGTACCCTCTCTCAAGTAATACATACTAAATTGGCACAATCAATTTATGTCCATTCAATCAACAACAGTAAACACGTAGTTGAACAAGTAGAGAATTCTAACGATCCAATTATATAAAAATATAACAAAAATTTATCTTAAAAAAGGTTCCATCAAGACCCTAGATAACAAATTAGCTATTTATAATAGTATGCAAAACTACAATATTAGAATTCATAACTAATAATGAAAATAGGAAGAAGGAAGTGAAAAACTCGTAGAAGAATTCTCCTCCTTGCTCCTAGTGTGTTCTTGCCTCCTTGGGTCGAATCCCCTCTCTAAAAATGTCCTCTTTATATTGTCTCCCTAAAAAACTAACTTTAAGGGGTATTTATAGGGTAGGGCCGAATTCTACATGTCCATAATTAATGAGGAATTAAAATTTGCTCGGATGGCATTGTCGGCGTGAGGCACTATCTGTGGCACCATTGTTTCTGCAGAAGGTACTATCTGGGGTGCCAATGACGGTGCCCTGGACAATGCCTTGCACTATCTATGGCAATGACTTTTTATTTCCTTGCACTTCTTCTAAAATTTCATCCATTTTGCGGCTTTGAGGTACCATTTCGTGCAACTTTTCTCCAATTCATGTCCAAGCATTTCTACACGTGAAATAAGCTCTATTAAGCGCAATTGTTGCACGAATTAGCATCCAAACAACAAGCAAGTAGAGTAAATAATGTCAAAATATATGTAATTATCGTACGACATCAAGAACCTGGTACATTAACAACCTGCATTCATGAATAAGGTTATCATAAGTAGGGTATCCATGTATTTATTACCAGTGTTGCATCTGTTTCGATCTCGGGTGGGTAAAACAAAGAGCTGTTGATACCCAATATTTCCTCATATATTTTAAAAAAAACGTATATATGCTTTGAAAATAGTACATATGCAGTTATAAGCATGCATAAGTATTTTTATAATTTTCCTATAATTTTAAAAGCTCCAAATCAATTTATTTCTTCTCTTTTTATTTATATAAATATCCAATAATTATTCTTCAAATTACTTTTGTGGTGATTTAGCCATTTAAATTTATTATTTATGGCAACATAGTGTTCAAATATTTTTGTGCATTTTTCGTAATTATATTTATATTTTAAAGCTAAATTGCATATCTTTGCAAAAATAGCCCATACTAATGTATAACTACATTATTTATGCATAAAATGATCTTTCATATTTTTAAAATGTTAAATAACTATTTTAAATCATTTTCGTACACAAAGATATTTTTTGGTACTCATTTATTATTTAATAAATTATTTAGTTATTAAGAGTGGCTATTTAAAATCTGGCCTTTTTTTATTTCAATTTTGGCCTCAATTTTGACCCAATACCCAGCCCAATTTTAACCTAAACCTACCCAGCCTAATTTAACCTAAACCGACCCGGCCCCAATTTCATTTGATCTCGACCGTTGATCATAGAGATCAACGGCCACGATCCACCCTTTCCTTTTTTTTGTTTCAAACGACCCCTAAACCCTAACCATTTCTCACACAAAGCCGCCCTTGAATCCCTTCCTCTCTAGTTCTCTCTGAAATCAACCCCTAACCCTAATCGCCATCACCCAAAATCAACCCCAAACCTTGGAATCCCTGTCCGATCTATGGCATCCTATGGCTGTACGAAGCCTCTACTTGTCTCCTATCCCCTTGGTTGTTTGATTATGTGGTTTTCGTGGAAGAACATCGCAAAGATCTGGTCCAGATCTCATTCAAAGCTTTTCAAGGGTTCGTCCATGGTTTGCGAGTGATTTCTATTGAAATTCCATGGTTCAAATCTCTGGTTCGAAACCAGGTTCTCTTTACCCCTCCCCTTTCTCCTCAATACCCTAATCTTTGGCCACGAATCCGTCCGGTCTTTGTAGATCTGGAAGGATTCTGAGTTTGTCAATGACTTTTCTTTGAAGATCTCTTGTTTCTTTACTGTTAATCGATGTTAGCACTATATCTTGGGTCCTTTGCTATCTACTGCTTGAATCTCTGCATACTTGAAAATGTTTTTGGGTTTGTATGATTTTTCTTTAAGTTTCTCTTATTCCTCTACTACTAACTGATTTTAAGCAGAATCATACCTCAGGTTTTTGACTTCTATGACTAGGGTTTCCCGAAATTTTCTTTCTCCAAAACGTTTAATGATTTTAAGTGTTTAATCTTCTATTTCTTGTGTGTTTTAACCGATTTCATGAAGATTGCTTTAACCCTGACTTGTTTATGCTAAAAAACCTAATTTCTCGACATTATTGTTTGGTTTCTGAGTTTGTCTAGGTTACTTGGGTACTGAATTTGTACTATGCTTTTGTTTCTGTGATTCTTCTTAGTCTAATTCGATGTCTTTTGATCCTAATGTGCCTCTATTGATGTTATTGGTTCGACTCTTCTACTGATTCCATATGTCTATGTTCATTTTTTACCTATTCATGGTAAACCTATACTTTTCCCCTTAAATCAGTGATTGATTTGGATTCTTGATTTATCAGTTTGTTTTGTTAAGACCCATTCCTGACTATTTACTTATTTACAATCGTGAGCCGCTTTCTTACCTTATTTGATTAATTGTGATATTTATTGATTCTTTACCAATCATTTTCTTAATTAAAAATCTGTCTATTTACCCCTAATTGCTCGTTGATTTTCTTTCCTTAAATGTGTTCTGCCTTTACCGTTGGTTGATTACCCTTAATTAAGGGAAAACTATACTAACTAATGTATAATTGATTCCGTGGCTTCCTTAATTGTAGAAGGATTGATTCCATTTACCTTATTTTCCTTGCTCTTAACTACTATATATACTCTCCTTTAGTCCTCACTTCGACACACGAACACTAGTTAATCTACACTCTTACACTCTCAAAAGCTCTTTATTCTCTTCTGTTACTTGCAATTCTTATTAATCCAACCGGCTGTAAGCCAAGGCTGGCTACTTGCACCATCTCTGCTCTATACTTTATATTCTCTCCTTAACTGGTATGTTCTGATTCAATTCACATCCCAAAACTATGTGCTTTCTTTGTTGCTGCAGTTCATCAGTTGTGATTTCCATGTTCTATTTGCTACTCTACTCAATATGCAATTAGCATGCCTAGATTACTGTATCACACATCATGTTTAAGTTTATTTTGTTAAAAGCTATAGCTAGTATACTGTTTATCATTCCAATTTTGCTTTAAATAATTGGTTCACTAGCATGTCAAAGTTGTATTATGTGTTTATAGTTTCATCCAGCATGACCAAATTCTGCATGTTCTGTATATGATTCGTATTTATAGAACCTTGAATGCTCCATGAAGTGTTTGTCTAGTTTGTTCATCAAAGTCCAACTTGCTCTACTTCACTAATGAGATCCTATTTGTGTCTAAGACCTGTATGTTCTCAACTTAACTAACAATCTGTGTATTTGTTTTCCATCACTAAGGTGCATTCTAGGTGTCCCCTACCTCTTTCCCTTGAGTGAAGTCTGTTCTGAAACTGTGTGTACTGTGACTTGCTCTCTGATCCTAAAAAATGTTCTTCATGTTTTCTCAAACTATTTCTACTCTAACTATGTACTGGTTTTCAGAAAATTCTTTCCATTCCTAATACCCTCTTGCTACTCTTACCAAACTCTTTCAAATCATTATGCACTCTCACATTACTCTTAGATTGCTAAGTCCTGCCCCTCTGATATGTGTACTGTTTTGAGACCCTTGAGATCTCTCTGAACTCTAGCATATCAGGGCTGGCACTTCCACACTGCACATAATCAATCTTTGTTTGAGAAAAGTCTGGGTGTGAGAACTGCTCGAGATCCTTGAGGTCCTTAGGGAACTCTGACACACCCAGACATGAATTGGGCTATGGAACTTTGGGTATTTGAGATCAGTAAAGGCTTGGTACACCATGACTGTTTTGGGCCTACTTCAGCCTCCAAATAGCTTAATTTCTGTTCTATTTATGTAATTCATTCAATTCTTGGTTTGTACTAATTAATTATAAACAAACAATGGGTTGATTAGTGAAAAAGGAGGGTAGTTGTATATTGTGGGTAAAATTGGGTAGATACCATGCCTATATGGTCCTTATTGCTTCAAATGTGTTTGTTAGATAACATGCATATAGGACTGCTTTGGTTTAAAGAAGTTCTATTTGCTTTACTTCCACACAATTAGAAACCACGCCTATAGGATTTAAATTAGCTTTTAATAATTAGATATCATGCCTATAGGAATTAAAATCAGCCTTAATGCCTGATACCCAATTTTTCCTTATATATTTTAAATATACATAAATACCTTCAAAATATCATATATACGCATATATAAGCATGCACAAAGTTTTTATTATTTTTCCCACAATTTTAAGGGTTTAAATTGATTTATTTTCTTCCCTTTTATCCATAAAATCCCCAATAATTATTTCTAAAAATTATTGTTTTGATAATTCATTTATTTAATTTCTATACTTATGCCAAAATATAGCTAGTATAATTTTTATGCATTTTTATAATTATATTTAATATTTTTAAGCTAAATTGCATATAATTGCAATGTTAACCCATTTTAAGGTATAATTATATTTTATATTCATAAAATTGGTCCCTGTAATTTTAAAATGGTAATTATGTATTTTAAATCATTTTGTCACCTTAAATTATTTTCCAGAAACTACCTATTATTTTTATAAATTAAATAGGGGAAAATTGGCTATTTAAATTCTAGCCAAATTTTGCTTTCAATTGTAGCCAAAATCGGACCAATTCCCAACTCAATCTTCTAATTAAAAAACCCAACCCAGACCCTATTAACCTTTACCCAAACCCGGAACCCACCTACCCGGTTGAATCTTGGCCGTTGATCTCCAAGATCAACGGTCCATAAACGACCTTTCCTCCTTAATTCTGAGAGACCCCAAACCCTAAATCATTTCTCTAATTCCTCCGCCCTCAAACTCTCTCATCTCCTTTCTTCTCTCTCAACCTAACCCTAAACTCCGTCAATCACCTCCTTCTCAGGTCATCTCCGGTGACCACCCTTTTAACCCAAGCCTCCAATGGGTCTCTCATCGCCCTACTCATAATCTCTAAGGCCTTCAAGGATCCTGCACCATTTCGATTTGGACCTAAGGTTTCCATTTCTGTTACTTATGGCTTCTCCGGTGTGATTTTGGACAAAATCACACCTTATATGTCACGATTAGTAAAGTTTGCAACAAGTTCTTTCGATTTCCATTTGGGTTTCCTTTTGAAACCCTAACTCTCTTCTGGATCTCTCAGATCTGTGTTATTTCATGCTTAAAGCCTGTTTCCTTCTATGATTTGCCTATTTTTTGAACTTCTTCTGAAAGATCCTCATTTTTAAACCATTTTACCTTCTTTAAAAAACTAGGATTTTCTCGGAGTTCTTTCTACACATGTTCCAACCGATTTCCTCATGATTAAACCTTTTTTCCTTGCTTATTTTGACCAATTCTATGTTCCTACTAATTTTTAAAGATTTTCTTTGCTTTGATTATGTGTGTTAACACGGTTTTATTTACTTTGTTTCTGTGTGTTAGCATGGTTTTCTTTACCTTGGTTCCATGTGTTAGCATGATTTTCTTTGCCTTGGTTCTGTGTGTTAGCATGATTTTTCTTTGCCTTGGTTTTGTGTGTTAGCCTGTTACCTGATTCTTGTTAATCTCTCGTGGTCACCATGTTTCGAACATGTTCTGCTAAATTTCTAGCCTACTTATATCACCTCTATATGATTGTGTTTGCTCATCTCTTGTTTCTTTCCATCTATATAGCTGACCTTGTTTGTTTGCTACTCCTGTTCATTCGTCTCTATTTATATGTTGAGAAGACAGAATCATGACTCCCCATGATTGATTCTGATTTTCCTTAATTAATGGTGATTGAAAGATCTTCTTTTAAAGCCCTAAAAGCTTTACTTCGTCTGTGTAAAATTAACTGATTTCATTACCTTATTTACTATTGAACTTTGTTTTACTTAGTTTTTCCTTAATTGGGTTTTTCTAAATTAGGTCCCATTTGACTACTCTATGCCTACTGAACCTTGACTCCTTCCTTATTTAAGCATGCACTGATTCTTCTTCTTGCCTTATATGGTACTGAATCTTTCCATTTGATTTTGATTCCTTTAACTTAAGGGAGTACTTCCTTGATTCTCTAATTGATTGATTCTGAGTTCTTAAATTAGTATACTACTATGATTTTTACCTTATTCCACTACCTACTTTCAACTATAAATACTCTAAGTCTTTTACAAACAAGACACGAACACTTGGTTTTTCAAAATCCCTCTCTTATTAAAATCCATGTTCTTCCCCATATCTTGTGCTATTTGCTACTATTAGCTGGCTGCAAGCCAAGGCTAATCCTTTGTGCTCTTTGGTTCTTTCATTCTGGTTACTTCTATCTTCACTGGTATGTCCTAGTTTAATTTAAAGCCTCAACAACAACATGCTTCTCTTCTTGTTTCAGTTTCTTTTATTTCTAGATTGCTTTTACTTGTGGCTCTGTTGTGCAGTTTGTAGTTAGGTTATATTATCAACATGCTAGTATGATTCCCCTCCCTTAAAATCAATGTATTCCCTTATGTTATTCAAAACATGTCTAGACAATTGTTTTACCTATTGCGTACTTACCATTTTTGTATGTGTTTATGTTCCTCATGACTGGTTTATGATTATGCTAGTGTCAACTATCTCTAAGCATGTCTAAACAAGTCCTAATACCCTTGCTGGGGTCATGTGTCTGCAGTCATATGTCTGTGTACCCCAAACCCTTTGACCCTAGTGTGACTACTGAGTTTATTTGGATTCTGTGTGTGATCCTATCATGAAGTTCTTGATTTTGTTTACCACTCCAACCTCTTTACAACAACCTCTATTACTTTAGTAGTTGCTTTCAAACCAAACTTTTAAATCCAGTTTTTACTAAACTTCTTTCAACCTATGTCCTGCACTTTCACTTTACTCTTAGTTAGTAAGTTCTGCCCCCTCTAGTATGTGTACCGCCTTGGGATCCTCTTGTGAACCCTTTGAACTCTGGCATACTGAGGCTGGCCTTTCCACACTACACTGGTTTAATTCTTGGTCACTAAGTCTAGGTGTAAGCATTGCCCAAGGTCTTTGAGACCCTTAGGAAACTTTGATGTACTTAGATTCTGATTTGTCTATGGAAATGAGGCTTGTAAGACCATTGGAGGCTTTGGGAAATTTGGGCCTGATTGCAGGATCTCTGTAGAATAGCTTTTTGTTTTTCTATTTCAGTTATGTAATTCATTTATTGGCATGTAATAAGTTGTAAACAGATATTTGGGGTATTTAGTAAAAAAGGTGGGTAGATGTGTACTTTGTGGGGTAATATGGGTAGAAATCCTGCTCAAGGTTTTACTTTCAAATCTGCCTACTTTACTCAATAGAAAACATGTTCATAGGGTTTTACTCTTGTTGAATCTGATTTCGTTTGCATAATAGACATCATGCCTATAGGTTTCCACTTCCAATGTTGTTTGCATCAAGTAGAAATCATGCTCTTAAGGTTCTGCAATTTCGAAATCATAGGTTTTTAAATAATTGTGTCTTAAATCAATTCAAATATAGATACCATGCCTATATGACCTAATTCTGATTCAATAAGTCTTTCATATGTTACTGCAAATTGACGAAAACCAGTAATACGCCTATATAGCATGCCTATAGGGATTTTTATTTGCAATTATGTTTGAAAATCTAATTAGCCTGATAAGTCAATTTCATTCCGCCTAGTTTACTTCTTAAAAACTGGTTTTATTAAGCAGTAACATTTCCCGAAACTAGCTCTTTCAAAATTGCTTTAATCTCATTAGATATCCTGCCTATAGGTATCACAAGGGTCTATTTCGAAAACCTGTTTTTTCCTGTATAAGACACAATACTGCATATAGGCAAGCCTTAGGGCATTTTCAAAATCTGAATTTCCCTGAAGCTGTTTTCGTCGTTCAACGTTTCAATTCTGATAAGCTTTTAAAGAGGAGTCTCTAGGCAACTACTAGGTTATAACATCTGGATCTAAAAGTGGTCTATTTCTGCATAATCACTTAGAAATCATGCTTTAGGACTTTGATTAATAAAGACCTTAACTGTGTTTGAGTCGTGCTGCTTGTATATTTGTATGAGGAGGAAATTGTGAGCCTCTTAATTTCTCCCATTATGTGGAAGTCTTAAATGCTTTTTGACTGTCGCCTTAGATTTTTGCCTTTTAAAACCTTAAGGGTACGTACGTCTAGAACCAGCTATAAGTAGAGGTCCTAACTCCCCCCGGGACTATTAAGAAGGGACGGATAGCAACACGCAATAGGAATCAGTGACCAAACACTCGCTTTGCATGACCAATAAGGGGATGGGAAGGGTAGACATGGGATATGATGACTACGCATTAATGTCACATGTAGCCCCTCATTGAGGAGTGTTTGCCGGATGTTGCGTGGGGTGATCCTATAGGATAAACAACCTAGGACCCCTCCTTACCCCAAATCGTCTCCTTGTTTAAAACTTTATTTGTTTTTAATTTGTTCAAACCTTTATTTCACTACTTGAATTGTTCAATATGCTTTACAAACAACTTATTTGATTCAACTATTTGTATGGACTAATTTGTGAATATAAGTTCGGCTGGGACCCATCGTTCTGGACCGCGAGAGGTGCCTAACACCTTCCCCTCAAGGTTATTTCGAGCCCTTACCCTAATCTCTGGTAATACAAACCAATCCAAGAGTTAATTACTCTAGGTGCCCAAACGCACCTTAATCCGTTAGGTTGCGACTCTTCAAATACCCAATTCCTAAAAGGAAATGAGTCATTACACTCCATGAATGTCGAAACCTGAACTCCTCCCCGCGGAGGAGAAAAAGGGGGCGCGATAGCATGGCGACTCCACTGGGGATATCTTTTAGGCTCTTATCATAACGAACTTGTTTTTATAAATTAGTCCAAGCATGCTTATTCCATACCGTGCTCCCTTATCTAGATTTAACTGTTGTTTCTTTAAAGCATTTATGATTCTGAAAACGGACTTGTCTCTTTGTTTTCTTTTGATGTAACTGTCTTTTCAATTATTTAAATGCTGTATTTATTTATTTTTCCTACATGAAAATACTTGCCTACATGTTATTAACTGCTGCATAAATCATGCTCCACATCATATTCCACTCGTGCGTCTCAAATCCTATAGCAATGCTTTAATGAGTGATTGCACTCTTACTATTTATTACCCTTAAATTCGAAAAGACTTATTTGCGGTAAAACCAGTCGATCAGCGGCGCAGTCAACGGTTCTGTGCCTTCCCCTCAAGTTGTCCATTTGAGGGTACCAGTCTAAAACCCCATAGAATCCTAACTCTGTTTAAATTGTGCATGCATCATGGTCAAACCTAGTCGGATCAGTTATGTTGTCCACATAATGATCCTTTAAGATAAGCCTTATCCAAAGTCCATCGGGTTTTCCATAATCCCAACGGACGCAACCACATTCTGTGCATTAATTCGGAGAACTAAATGACGATATGTTGATTATAAATGTATAAATAGTCGAGTTTAGTGGGGGTAAGGCCTAACCCTTTTATTTTGCAGAAAATGAGGAACGAGGTCCCAAACTTCGGTATGGTTAGAACACCCTCACTCTTGCTAGATTGGTGGAGGAATCTTGAGTCAAATAACCAAATCAACGAATGGAAAGAGACGACCACCAAATCTAGCGAGAAGCTGGAATATCTAGAATACAACTTGTTGGAACCGGAAGGAAAAGTGAAGGAGAGAGTCACCGACTGGCAGAATACTGAGGGAAACGAAGGAGGACGTTTGGCAAAGGCGTTCTTACCAACGAACCTACGCGAACTGGAGGATTTGATCAACGAGAAATCTTTTTGTTCTTTAATCTTTGCCAATTCAAGTTGATCCAAGGCTCTTTCGATCTCGGACCGATCCCCTGGCTCTTCTTCAGCCGCGGATATGTTGAGATCAAAGGAAGGTTTTTTCGATAAGCTAGGACCACTTCCATCGCCTCCGACGGAAAGAGGAATTCTATCCATTAAAGAAAGCCAAAAATCCAGGAAGTCGCTAAGAAATGAAGTAAAGAAAGCGGCTTCAAAAGAAAAGTCCCAATTACAGTTTAAAAGGATAGGAGTAAGTAAAAGGACAGTGAGACTGAGAAAAATTCGTTTCAAAAGAGAGAAAAACAAAGCTGACGTTCGTTCTCTTCCTCTGTGCATCTCTGTGATGGGGCTCATCATAAGCTTTTTTTTCTCAAGCTCATCATAAGCTTTTTTTATCCTCTTCTTCGTGTTCTATTGATCAGAAGCATCCAGCAGCGCCTCGCCGGTTTCGAATTCTAACACAAAATGGCCAAAGAATCAAAGATGGACGACTTAAGTAGAATCCGAAAGGAAAACATTGAGAACGCAGAGATTTCCGATGGCCGTAGTACTCCGGCCCCGAATGACCTAGTTTTGAGACTGGAATAAATGATACTAGAACTACAAGGAGAACTTGAGCAGGTCCGCAATTTGGCAAACTTGTCACTCACCCTCAATGTCCCTGGTATCCACCAACAGAACGCAAAGAAGCCAACACCTCCTCAAAACACACAAAACCAACTGCCGCAAAATCCTACCATACCAAATCAATACGCAACTCCACCACAAAATATCAATCCATTGCCGATACCAACTCCACCACAACAACATCAACCAATCCCGTACCCACCAACCACCACTTGCCACACTCCCCAAAATATAGCACCACTCATTCCGGATCCACAAAACTCCACTAATGACCATCACTATACCCAAGTCCCTGGCACCCATCAGAGCAATCACATATATGTGGAAACTATACCACATTCTACCCAGCCTATCTCCTGTGCATCGGAATCCTCTAAAAAGGACCTGCTCATTAAGAACATGGCCGAAGAACTCAAGAAATTGACAAGCCGAGTTCAAGGTGTTGAAGGCAACAGAGGAATAGAAGGTTTGAACTACGAAGATTTGTGCATACAGCCTGATGTGGAACTTTCAGAGGGGTACAAACCTCTGAAGTTCGAAATGTTCGATAGTACAGGTGATCCCAGGGTTCACCTAAGGACCTACTGTGATAAGCTTGTTGGGGTTGGAAAAGATGAAAAGATTCGAATGAAGCTCTTTATGAAGAGCCTTACTGGGGACGCATTGTCTTGGTGTATCAGCCAGAACCCCAAGAAATGGTCCAATTGGGTAAGCATGGCGTCAGGTTTCATGGACCGGTTCAGGTTCAACACAAAAAATGCACCTGATATTTTCGACATTCAGAATCTCAAGAAGAAACCTACCGAGACTTTCTGCGAATATGCTACTCGTTGGAGGTCGGAAGCTGCCAAGGTCAGCCCCGATTTGGATGAAGAATAGATGAATAAATTCTTTGTCAAAGCACAGGATCCACAATATTATGAGAGATTGATGGTCATCGAAAATCACAAATTCTTTGATATCATCAAGCTCAGGGAAATGATTGAGGATGGAATCAACAGCGGGATGGTAACAAATTTTGAGGCACTACAAGCCATGAATAAGGCGCTCGAATCAGGTGGCATATCAAAGAAAAGAGATGTTGGGGCAGTAATGGTGGCCCAGGGCCCAAAAACTCCACTCACATACCAAACACCCCTACCCACATACCAAACACCCCTACCCACCTATCAAACACCTCCACCCGCATATCAAACACCTCCACCCGCATACCAAACACCTCCACCCACATACCAAGCATCACCAACTACATATCAACCTTCATCTCCCATATATTCCGCACTAGCCACTGTCTATCACACCTATAATTCCCAACCATCCCACTTCCAATCACTACCAACTCACCAAAATTATCCGAGATCAAAGCTTAACTTTGACCGCAAGCCACCCAGACAATACACCACCATTGCTAAGCCCACGACCAATTGTACAAAAGGCTAAAGGCCGCATGTTATGCCACTCCTATTCCCGCTGTGGTGCTAGAAAATCCATCCCAATGGGTCAATCCGAACAAAACCTGTGCATACCACTCCGGCATGAAAGGGCACACCACTTTTGAGTGTCGAACATTGAAGGATAAGATTAAGACACTCATTGACAACAATGTCATACAAGCAAAGGAAGCCACACCTAACGTCCTCAACAAAACCCTCCCTGATCATAGAGGTGACGGTGTACATGTCATAGAAACAAATGAAAAGTGGGACCCCGAGGGGGCAATCGGGCTTATCCGAGAAGGCGATGACTTGAAGGTTGCAGTCATACTTACTCCTATTGTAGTTCAGACTCAGGAACCTATTGATCTTGAGGTCACTGCCTCAGCTCCATTCGAGGTAGAAGTGACTTCGCCCATAGCCACCTCCATTCCATTTGAAGTAGAAGTGGTCACACCTTTTACTGTGACGGTGTCAACCACACCCCCATTCAACCCAAAGGTGATACCTTGGGATTTTGTCACCGAGGCTCGATGAAAAGGGAAGACTAAGATAGAAGAATCTGACGCAGCACAAGGGATGACTAGAACTGGAAGAGTCTACAAACCTGAACACTTGGGAGGTTCAAGTAAGGATGCCACTGCTAGGCAACCTGCCATTGAGACCGGGCCGGATGATCAGTGGCGGAAAGTACAGGAAAAAGAGTATTCTGTTGTTGACCATTTGAACAAAGTCCTTACTCAGATATCTATCATGTCACTACTATAGAATTCAGAGGCACACAAGAATGCCTTGATGAAAGTACTGAGTGAGGCTTATGTACCCAATAACATCACTGGAGGAGAAATGGCCAACATGGTCGGTCAAGTATTGGAGAGCCACAAGATTATCTTCCACGAAGATGAGCTACCACCCGAAGGTTTGAATCATAATCGAGCATTGAACATTATGGTACAATTTGAAAACAAGTTCATTGCCAAGGTCCTGGTTGATGGAGGTTCGAGTCTAAATATTTGTCCACTGGATACCCTGAAAAGATTGGACAAAGGTTTCCATGAAATTCGGACCTGAAGCATGAATGTAAAGGCTTTAGATGGGTCCCAGAGGGCCACGATCGGGGAAATCAACCTTTGCTTGCAGATGGGACCAACTTGGTTCGATGCTGAATTCCAAGTGCTTGATATGCCAGCCTCATATAATCTTTTGTTGGGCCACCCATGGATCCATGTTGTTGGATCCATACCCTCCACACTACATCAGGTCATAAAATTTGAATGGAACTGTCAGGAGGTAATCATTCATAGAGATGCGAGTAACCCTATCTACACTAGTCAAACCATTCCGGCCATCGAGCATAGAAGGAGGATAGGAGGAAAAACCTATCACCACATTGAATGGGTCAACGCCATCGAGAAGGATAAATGGTGGAGTAACAAAATAGAAAACATACTGGCATGGTCTAGATATGAACCCATAAAAGGGTTAGGAAAGAACCTCCAGGGTATTACCAAGGCGATATGACTGAAAAATCATGGTACCACCTTTGGGCTCGGATACCGGTATACATGGCAGGAGTACAGGGAATGGTCACCTCCATAGAGTGGGCCATATTACCCTCTTGAGCAACTGATATCCCATTTGGAACAGGCTTTCCATCAGGCAGACAAAATATAGGGAATTGCTGAAGAAGAAGCACTAGCTGGGCTGAAGGATCTGTTCTTGGAAGATGAGGATATGGACTGCAGTGCCATAATTGAGGAGGAGGAGGAAGAAGGCCTCTCCATTCAGACCGTGGCAAAGGGAGATATCCTCAGAAACTGGACCGCCACACCATCCCGAGCCCGCCGAGTCCCTGGGTAGCCTAGCAAAATTTATAACTGTTTTAGGCATTCAAATTTTTCAGCAATTTTGTCTTAAGATTTCTCTGTTTCAAATAAATGCTCGATCCACCGAGCCAAGCTTACTTTGAATAATTTTATCTGTTTTAATCAAACGTATTTATCCTTTATCATTATTCATTACTAATTTTTATACTTTTCCCTTATACACTATTATTATTACTTTTCCTGATGAACCAGTGACTGTGACATGTAATGAGGCAATGCAACATGAGGATAGTGACTCAGAGGATGAAGATGAGATACCCAAGGAAATTGTTAGGGAACTTGAGAATTTTGAGAACAAGCCTAAATCCAACTTGGATGAAACAAAAGCAGTAAATTTGGGAGACGCCGAGACCGTCAGAGAGACCCGCATCAGCATTCACTTATCACCAATAGAGAAGGAAGAATACATCCATTTTCTAAAGGAATATGAGGATATCTTTGCATGGTCATATGACGATATGACCGGTTTGAGCACATCTATAGTAGCTCACAAGTTGCCTACTAATCCCATGTGCCCACCAGTCAAGCAGAAACTCAAAAACTTCAAACCAGATATGAGTCTGAAAATCAAAGAGGAAGTTGCCAAACAGATCAAAGCCAAGGTTCTCAGGGTGGTTGAGTACCTAACATGGTTAGCTAACATTGTGCCATTTTCGAAGAAAGACGGGAAGGTCCGAGTATGTGTTGATTATCGAGATATAAACAGAGCAAGTCCTAAAGATGACTTCCCACTGCCAAATATACATATCCTGATCGATAACTACACCAAGAATGATCTCCAATCCTTTGTAGATTGCTTCGCAGGTTATCACCAGATATGGATGGATGAAGAAGATGCCAAGAAGACAACTTTTATTACGCCTTGGGGTGTATACTGCTACAAGATGATGCTATTCGGTCTAAAGAATGCTAGGGCTACTTACATGAGGGCCATGACAACCATTTTCCATGATATGATACACAAAGAAATAAAGGTATACGTGGACGATGTCATTATCAAATCCAAGAGGGTCGCGGTTCACATAGCAGACGAGAAAATTCTTCGACAGGCTCAGGAGGTACAATTTGAAGTTGAACCCCATAAAGCGTGCATTCGGGGTTCCTGCAGGAAAGTTATTGAGATTCATTGTCAGTCACCGAGGGATCGAGCTAGATCCTACTAAAGTCAAACCTATCTAGGAGTTACCGCCACCTAAAAGCAAAAAGGACGTGATGATCTTTATGGGATGGCTCAACTACATCAGCCGATTCATAGCACAATCCATAGTAATATGTGAACCTATCTTTAAGATGTTGAGGAAAGATGCCGAGACAAGTTGTACCGAGGATTGTCAGAAAGCTCTTGACAAGATCAAGGAATACATGTTCACACTGCCAGTTCTGATCCCGCCAGAACTAGGACGACCGTTGCTACTTTATCTATCCGTGTTAGATGGAGCCTTCGGATGTGTTTTGGGACAACATGATGAGACGGGAAGAATGGAAAAGGCCATATACTACCTGAGCAAGAAATTCACACCTTATGAAGCACGATATTCTCTACTTGAACGTACTTGCTATGCTTTGACCTGGACAACTCAGAAGTTGGGGCATTACTTCTGTGCCTACACTACATACCTCATATCCAGGATAGATCCTCTGAAGTACAAATTTCAGATGCCCATGCCTATTGGGAAGTTGGCTAAATGGTAGATACTACTAAGTGAGTTCGACATGGTTAATGTAACTCAAAAGGCAGTCAAGGGACAAGCATTAGCAGATCACCTCACTGAGAATCCAGTGGGAGGAGAATATGAACCCTTGAAAACATATTTTCCTGATGAAGAAATATCATTCGTGGGAGAAGACATTACAGAAGTATATGATGGTTGGAGGATGTTCTTTGGCGGAGCCGCAAATTTCAAAGGAGTAGGCATTGGAGCAGTTCTGGTATCAGAAACTGGTCAACATTATCCGGTATCTGCTAAACTTAGATTTCCCTGCACCAACAACATGGCGGAATATGAAGTCTGCATACTAGGGCTCAACATGGCAGTCGACATGAACATTCAGGAGTTGTAGGTGATCGATGACTCAGATTTGCTTGTGCACTAGGTACAAGGAGAGTGGGCCACCAAGAATTCCAAGATATTGCCATATTTGCACCATGTGCAGGAATTGAAAAGGAGGTTCACAAAAATAGAATTCTGACATGTGCCTAGAATTCAGAATGAGTTCGCCGATGAATTAACCACTTTGTCATAAATGATACAACATCCAGATAAGAACTCTATTGATCCCATTCCGGTGAGGATCCATAATCAGCCGGTATATTGTGCTCATCAGGAAACTTGTACCGGAGAACTCCAAATTTGGGTTTACTAAGGTGTGTCGACGCAAAGGAAGCTTCTAAGCTACTTGAGGATGTGCATGCTGGGACATGTGGCCCACACATGAGTGGTTTCGTTCTGGCCAAGAAGATACCCGGGGCAGGTTACTTTTGGATGACCATGGAGATGGATTGTATTCAGTATGTCCGCAAATGCTTTCAATTTCAAGTGCATGCCGATATGATAAAAGTGCCGCCAAATGAGCTCAATGCAACAAGCTCACCTTGGCCATTTGCCGCCTAGGGAATGGATTTTATTGGTACGATTGGGCCCATTGCTTCAAACAAACACCGGTTTATTCAGGTATCCATTGATTACTTCACGAAATGGGTAGAAGCTGCATCTTACAAAGCTGTAACCAATAAAGTTGTTGCAGATTTTGTCAAGGATCGTATTGTGTGCCGATTCGGAGTTCCTGAGTAAATTATTACTGATAATGCCGCCAACCTCAACAATAATCTAATGAAAGCTATATGTGAAACCTTCAAAATCAAGCACAAGAATTCCACCACCTACAGGTCTCAAATGAATGGAGCCGTAGAAGCCGCCAACAAGAAAATTAATAAGATACTATGGAAAATGGTAGAGAATCACAACCAATGGAAGAGAAGTTACCCTTTGCTCTGTTAGGGTACCGCAACACAGTTCGAACATCAATCGGGGCAACCCCTACGTGCTGGTTTATGGTACTAAGGTTGTCATCCCAGCTGAGGTAGAGATTCCTTCTTTAAGAGTCATACGGGAAGCTAAGCTCAGCGATGCGGAATGGGTAAGAAGTCACTATGAACAATTGGCCCTTATATATGGAAAGAGGATGAATGCAATATGTCATGGCCAACTTTATCAGAACAGAATGACCAGAGCCTTCAACAAAAGGGTCAAACCAAGACAGTTCGCACCAGGACAACTAGTATTGAAGAAGATTTCCCCACTCCAAGATGAAGCCAAAGGGAAATTTTCTCCTAACTGGCAAGGTCCGTATATGGTTCACAGAATACTAACAGGAGGAGCACTCATACTTGCAGAGATGAATGGAGAAATCTAGCCGAAACCAATCAATTCAGATGCAGTTTAGAATTATTTCACATTTCTTTTATGATGTTATTGAACTACGCTTGACCTGATTCCCGTATAAGAAGGGATACGTAGGCAGCCTTATGGGTTCGGTCATATCATAATAAAATTTTCATTTTTTCCCAGAATCAAAAACTGGGGAAGAATTTTGAGGAAGGTCCTCAAAATTCCGGAGCATGTCCAGCCGGTGCCATCACACTCCAAGAAGTCAGTAATCAGTCAAGAACTGGGGTAGAATTTTAGAAGGATTCTCAAAATTCTGAAGAAGATTCAGCGAGGTCCGCCATCTGCAAATACAAAAATCATCTACCAAACTGGGGCAGAATTTTGAGGAGGACCCTCAAAATTCCAACATAAGAGAGCTGCCATGCCTTTAAAATGTGCCACAGTCGCTAGTTTATCAAAAGTTACTTGATATATCAATACGCTTCCAAAACAATCCTATTTTATCAATGAATGCATATTTTTCAAAAATTCTATTTTTCATAACAGTCAGGTGCTACCTAAGGGAACTCGAAAGGGGGGCTTCCGGAGCGGAGCAAAGCATGGCCGGCAGACGAAGCAAGAGCCAACATCCCCTCATGAAACTTACAATTTTTCTTTGAACACAAGCACATTTGACGATAGCATTCGTACACAAAGCAAATTCACCATCCATCCGGCTGTTAGGCGCTGAACATATCCTAGCTAAGATACGCTCTACCCTTATCTGTTATTTTCTCTTTGCATGAGTCTAATCCTTGACTCCATATTTGCATGAGTCTAATCTCTAACTCCATATTTGCATGACTCTAATCTTTGACTCCATATTTTCATAAGTCTAATCTCTGACTCTACATTTGCATGAGACTAATCTCTGACTACACATTTGCATGAGTCTAAGCCTTGACTCCACATTCGCATGAGTCTAATACTTGACTCCATATTTCCATGGGACTAAGCCCTGTCCCAAATCTTGCATGAGGTTAAGCCTCACCTCCATTTTGCATAAGGCAAAGCCCTGACTCCACATTTGCATGAGACTAAGCCCTGACTCCACATTTGCATGAGACTAACCCCTGTCTCCCATCTTGCATGAGTCTAAGCCCTGACTCCATATCTGCATAAGGCTAAGCATTGCCTTCCATTTACATGGGACTAACCCTGTCCCAAATCTTGCATGAGGCTAAGCCGACTCCATATCCGCATAAGGCTAAGCATTGCATTCCATTAGCATGGGACTAAGCTCTGTCCCGCATCTTGCATGAGGTTAAGCTCTACCTCCATATTTGCATAAGGCTAAGCACTGCCTTCTCCCTGCATGAGTCTAATCCCGGACTCCATATTTGCATAAGGCTAATCTCTGCCTTCATTTGCATAAGACTAAGCTCTATCTCCATACCTGCATGAGGCTAAACTCTGCCTCCAATTTATATTCTTTCACCGAGACTAAGTGCTGTCTCTCCGGCACTATCTATCTGCTCCTCTTTCGGGCTAAGATTTGCCCTCAACTTAGCAAGACTATGCCCTGTCTTGTTACATCATATTATTGCCTATCATGGGCTGAAACATCGCCAATATGTCCAAATGTGTCATAGTCTAAAGGCACCATCCTCATAGCCTGAAGACACCATGCCATGGCCTGAGGATCTCTCAAATTTGCATTATTCAAAGGCGTCATGGTTCGGAGGCACCATTTTCATGGCACGAGAACATCATTTCATGGCCTGCAAATCTCTCATTAAACAATTCATGGCCCTAGACGTCATGGTCCAAGGACGTCATCTTTAACCATCCGAAGACAACCTTCATGGTCCAAAGGGAATTTGCATCATGTTTAAATTTTCGCAAATGCATTTGTAGCATCTTTTATCTGCTGGTAGTCAGTAAGCAACCGCCATCCTAGCAGGAGCGATCTCGCTCTAGTTCTCTCTAACTGTCCCGATCATAGCCGCTTCCACATCTCGTGTCCGTTCTTACAATAATTTCATCAGCATATTCCGCAGGTGAATCCATAACTACACATGGCCTAATTCCTGTAAAAATTAGGGATATGTGGGCAACTCGGAAACTGGAGCTCGACCTCTGTCTTTCAAAACATCCCATCCAGTCAAAATTGGCAATTATTTCTTTACCCAAAAACTCTTTCATCCTTCCTGGGTAAAAATGGCCTGTTGATACCCAATGTTTTCCTATATATTTTAAATATGCATAAATACCTTCAAAATAGCATATATATATATATATATATATATATATATATATATATATATATACATATACACATATATTAGCATGCACAAGGTTTTTTATTATTTTTCCCATAATTTTAAGGGTTTAAATTGATTTATTTTCTTTTCTTTTATCGATAAAATCTCCAATAATTATTTCCAAAAATTATTGTTTTGATAATTCATTTATTTAATTTCTACAATTATGCCAAATTATAGCTAGTATAGTTTTTATGCATTTTTTTAATTACATTTAGTGCTTTTAAGCTAAATTGCATATAATTGCAATATTAGCCCATTTTAAGGTATAATTATATTTTATATGCATAAAATTGGTCTCTGTATTTTTAAAATAATAATTATATATTTTAAATCATTTTTGCATCTTAAATTATTTTTCAGAAATTACCTATTATTTTTATAAATTAAATAGGGGAAAATTGGCTATTTATATTATAGCCAAATTTGGCTTTCAATTGTATCCAAAATCGGACAAATAACCAGCCCAATCTTCTAATTAAAAAACCCAATCTAGACCCTATTAACCCTTACCCAAACCCGGAACCCACCTACCCAGTTAAATCTTGGCCATTGATCTCCCAGATCAACGATCCATAAACGACCTTTCCTTTTTAATTCTAAGAGATCCCAAACCCTAAATCATTTCTCTAATTCCGCTGCCCTCAAACACTCTCATCTCTTCTCTTCTCTCTCAACCTAACCCTAAACTCCGTCAATCACCTCCTTCTCCGGTCATCTCCGGTGACCACCCTTTCAACCCAAGCCTCCAATGGGTCTCTCATCGCCCTGCTCATCATCTCTAAGGCCTACAAGGATCCTGGGCCATGTTGATTTGGACCTAAGGTTTCTGTTCTGTTACTTATGGCTTCTCCGGTGTGATTTTGGGCAAAATCACACCTTATATGTCATGATTAGTGAAGTTTGCAATAGGTTCTTTTGCTTTCCATTTAGGTTTCCTTTTGAAACCCTTACGCTCTTCTGGATCTCTCAGATCTGTGTTATTTTCATGCTTAAAGCCTGTTTCCTTCTATGATTTGCTTATTTTTTGAACTTCTTCTGAAAGATCCTCATTTTTAAAGTATTCTACCTTCTTTAAAAAACTAGGGCTTTCTCGGAGTTCTTTCTACACATGTTCCAACCGATTTCCTCATGATTAAACCTTTTTTCCTTGCTTATTTTGACCAATTCTATGTTTCTACTACTTTTTAACTAAACTCTGTTAAAAGCCCTAATTTTTAAAGATTTTCTTTGCTTTGATTATGTGTGTTAGTATGATTTTCTTTACTTTATTTCTGTGTGTTAGCATGATTTTCTTCACCTTGGTTCCGTGTGTTAGCATGATTTTCTTTGCCTTGGTTCTGTGTGTTAGCATGATTTTTCTTTTCCTTGGTTCTGTGTGTTAGCCTGTTTACCTGATTCTTATTAATCTCTCGTGGTCACCGTGCTTCGAACATGTTCTGTTGAATCTTTAGCCTACTTATATCACCTCTATATGATTGTGTTTGCTCATCTCTTATTTCTTTCTGCCTATATAGCTAACCTTTTTTGTTTGCTACTCCTGTTCATTCGTCTCTATTTATATGTTGAGAAGACAGAATCATGACTCCCCATGATTGATTCTAATTTTCCTTAATTGATGGTGATTGAAAGATCTTCTTTTAAAGCCCTAAAAGCTTTACTTCTATAAGGACCCGACCAATCGTTTTGAGCTTTGGCCCGTTCTTCGGTGGTTTAAGGCCATGAACAGCTTCACTTCATGTATTATGACTTGTACGCATCGTCGGAATTGGACTTCGGGAAGTTCAGAGTTGATTTGGAAAGAAAATTCTCATTTTAGAAGCCTTAAATTGAAAGAATTAGCTAAGATCAGATTTGTGAGTAAACAACCTCAGAATCAGGATTCGAAGGTTCCAGCAGGTTCGTATGATGATTTTGGATTTAGGTGTATGTCCGGGTCGGGTTTTGGATTACCGAGAACGTTTTGGCGCCTATTGTAGAAGTTAGCATTTTGGAAAAAATTTCATAAGTTTGGGTTGTAGTGCATTTCAGTGGTATCGATGTCCGTTTGGGATTCTGAGTTTGGGAATAGCTCCGTATGGTGATTCTGGAGTTGAGAGCGCGATCGGAAGTGAATTCGGAGGTCCATAGGTCATTTTGAAATCGTTTGGCTAAAGACAGAAATTTGAAGGTTTTTGAGAAGTTTGACCAGAAGTGGACTTTTTGATATCGGGGTCAGATTCCAATTTCGGAAGTTGGAGTAGTTCCGTATTATCAAATATGACTTGGGTGCAAAATTTGGGGTCAATCGGACGTGATTTGATAGGTTTAAACATCGAAAGTTGAAGTTTGAAATTCTAAAGTTCATAAAGCTTGGATTGGAGGTCGATTTATGATTTTAGCATTGTTTGATATGATTTGAGGCCTCGAGCAAGTCCGTAATGTGTTTTGGGACTGGTTGGTATGATTGGTTGGGGTCTCAAGAGACTCGGGCGGATTCCGGGTGGTTAACGGATCGAAAATGGAATTTTTGGAAGGCTGAACTTGCTGTTTACTGTCATAACCGCACCTACGAAAATTGGGCCACAGGTGCGGAGCCGCAGAAGCAGCCAGAAGAGTCGCAGATGCGATTTTGGACTGGAAGTGAAGGGACCACAGATGCGGTCATTTTTCCGCAGATGCGGGACCGCACCTGCAGTGGAGAAGATGCAGAAGCGGAAAAAGGGTAGCCTGGGAAGGACCGCAGATGCGGTAGTGGGGCCGCACCTGCGGAACCACAGAAGCGGTCTAGGGACCGCAGGTGCGGAAAGTGCTGGAGGCAGAGATGTGTTTTAAATATCGGGATTTGGCCATTTTCTCTCATATTTTCTTGTCTTGAACGATTTTTTGGAGAGCTTCAAGCGAGATTTTTCATCATCAACAATAAGGTAAGCTAATCCCATCCATCTTGAGTTAAATACATCGATTATGTATGGATTTTAGCATGTAAATTGGTAGAAATTTGGGGTTTTAGTAGAAAGACCTAGAAATTTATATTTCTTGGAATTTGACCACTATTTTGGGTATGGAATTGAGAGTAAATTATATATTTGAGTTCGTGGAATTATGGGTAAGCTTAATCTTCGAACATTTTCGGAATCCGGGCACGTGGGCCAGAGGGCAATTTTGTCAACTTTTCGATCGGGGTTAGGAATTGTTATAAATTGGATTGTAATGATTAATTGAGCATATATTAATGGATTTGCATAGTTATTGACTACTTTTGGAGCGTTGTGCATCAATTTGAGTCTTCGGAAGAGCGTGAAATGTCGGTTATGGATCTTCGGAGCGAGGTGAGTCTCCTTTCTAACCTTGTAAAAGGGAATTGTCCCCATAGGTGAGTTAATTGGTTATGTGCTCCTATTTGTGGGGGCTACGTATGCACAAGGTGACGAGAGTCCGTGCGTATCTACTATTATGCTATTGTCCGGGTAGTTTAGGACCCAAGAGCATGTTATACTTGGATTATTTGTGAACTTATTGACAAATTGAATTACTTAAATCACATTGAATTAGTAAATGAATTTCTAAACTGATTAAACTTCATTTTTCTTAAATGGTTAAAAGAGGATTGGATTTCTTTGGAAAATTTCTCCGTGTGAACTTCTTGGTTGTCAGTCTGTATGTGTTTATTTTTGGAGCGGGCCGAACGCCTCGGCAGATTAAATAGATGCATCTATGGTTCGCATCATTCGACCCTCGGCATTGCACAGTTTAAATATTGTTGGATCGGGCCATACGACCTCAACATGATTTGCGCATGCTTGTATTGCTTGCCTTGAAACTCATTGAAGTCGTTGTTGCCTTCTCCCCGGCTTATGAAATTATGTTTAAATGATGAAGAGAAATTTGGAAATTTTCTATAAAAGAAAGAATTGCTTACTTGCTTCATTCCATTGAATTATAATCATGTTTATAAAAATCCCAAATTTACTATATTATCGATATAACATTATTGGACCAATAGTAAGTGTCGAAGCCGACCTCTTGTCTCTGCTTCTTCGAGATTAGACGGGATACTCATTGGGTACAAGTTGTTTTCATACTCATACTACACTTGCTGTGCATTTTTGTTGCACAGGTTCATATGTGGCTAATAGCTTAGTGGCATAGCAACTTTGGTTGATACGAAGACTTAGGCAAGCAGCATTCCTCGAGGCGGCCCGCAGCCAGTACAGTCTCCTTCAGTGTATTGTAATTACTTTCTGTCCAATTTGCATTCTGGACAGTTGTTGTGCTTTATTCGATTCCTTAGTAATTACTCATGCACTTGTGACACCGGGTTTTGGGATGATCACGGGATTTTATTTCAATAGTTAAATTTTGTAAAGACATCCTCATTTATTCAGTGGAGATTATTAATTATTATTTATTTGTTTAAAGGAAATTATTTCAAAATAATTAGATAAAATGAGAATTTATTAATACTTTCGCGGTGGCTTGCCTGATAGTGGTGTCCGGCGCCATCACGACCCTTAGTGGATTTTGGGTCGTGACAACTTCGTCTTTGTAAAATTAACTGATTTCACTACCTTACTTACTATGGTACTTTGTTTTACTTAGTCTTTCCTTAATTGGGTTTTTCTGAATTTGGTCCCAATTGACTCCTTCCTTATTTAAGCATGCACTGATTCTTCTTCCTACCTTATATGGTACTGAATCTTTCCGTTTGATTTTGATTCCCTTAACTTAAGGGAGTACTTCCTTGATTCTCTAATTGATTGATTTTGAGTTCATAAATTAGTATACTACTATGATTTTTACCTTATTCCACTACCTACTTTTAACTATAAATACTCGAAGTCTTTTACAAACAAGACACAGACACTTGGTTTTTCAAAACCCCTCTCTTATTAAAATCCTTGTTCTTCCCCCTCTCTTGTGCTATTTGCTACTATTAGCAAGCTGCAAGCAAGGCTAATCCTCTGTGCTCTTTTGTTCTTTCATTCTGCTTACTTCTATCTTCACTGGTATGTCCTAGTTTAATTTAAAGCCTCAACAACAACATGCTTCTCTTCTTGTTTCAGTTTCTTTTATTTGTAGCTTGCTTTTACTTGTGGTTTTGTTGTGCAGTTTGTAGTTAGGTTATATTATCAACATGCTATTATGACCCCCCTCCCTTAAAATCAATGTATTCCCTTATGTGATTCAAAGCATGCCTAGACAATTGTTTTACCTATTGTGTACTTACCATTTTTGTGAATCCCAGATCCTTATCCCCCTCTATGTGTTTATGTTCCTCATGACTGGTTTGGGATTATGCCAGTGTCAACTATCTCTGAGCATGTCTATACTAGTCCTAATACCCTTGCTGGGGTGATGTGTCTGTAGTCAAATGTCTGTGTACCCCCAAACCCTTTGACCCCGGTGTGACTACTGAGTTCATTTGGATTCTGTGTGTGATCCTATCTTGAAGTACTTGATTTTGTTTACCACTCCAACCTCTTTCCAACAACCTCTATTACTGTCATGACTCAAATTCCACTAAGGCTCGTGATGGCGCTGGACACCGCTGCCAGGCAAGCCAACTAAAATACTTAATTAAATTCTTGTTTTAATAATTTTTAAAACTATGATTTTCCTTCAATTTCACTAGTAAAAGATAATCATTTCAAATCAACTATGAATGTTAAGAAGTTAATACAAGATATTCCATAATCATCCCAGAACCCAGTGTGACAAGTGCATGAGAATTTACTAGGGAATGAAATAAAATACAGTAATTGTCCGGAATACAAGGTGGAAAGAAATGAAAACACCGTAAAATACTCTGAAGAGGACTCTGCTAGCTGCGGGTCATCTCGATAAATGCAGCTCACCTAAGTCTCCGTATCAACCATGCCGCTATGCCACTAAGCCACTAGCCACATATGAACCTGTGCAACAAAAATGCACAGCAAGTGTAGTATGAGTTTGAAAACAACGTGAACCCAATGAGTATCCCGTCTAATCTTGAAGAAGTAGAGACGAGAGGTCGACTTTGACACTTACTAGTGGTCCAATGATAATATAGTAAAAATGGGAGGAGATCAGGGATATTTATAAAACAACAATTATAATTCATAAAGCTAGATAGAAGGTAAACAACTTCCCAAATAATAATGGATTTCCAAAGATTTACTTTTCATAATCTTTATCAATTTATCTTTGGCCAGGAAAGGCAAATATCAACATTTATAAATCTCAAGCAACAATACAAACATGCGCCTATCATGTCGAGGTCGTACGACCCGATCCAACATAAATGTAAATGTGCACTACCGAGGGTCGAATGGCGCGAACTATAGATGCATCTATTACCCCGCTCGCGAATCATCCATACTACGTGGTCAACATAAAATAAACAAACACCTTGCTCGCGAATCATACATGGGACGCATGTACTCATAGAATCACATATTCAAATCGTTAATCAAGACTTCATCAGGGAACAACTATCCAAGGAAAATCCAATTCTCGTTTTACAATTCAAGAAAATGAAGCTCAATCTTTTAGAAATTCACTTACTAATCTGATGTGATTTAAGCAATTCAAACTGTCAATAGGATTACAAACATTTCCAAGTACAACATGCTTTTGGGTCCTAGACTACCCGTACAATAGCATAATAGTATCTACACACGGACTCTCGTCACCTCGTGCATACATAGCCCCACAAATAGGAGCACATAACCAATTAACTCACCTATGGGGACAATTCCATCTTACAAGGTTAGAAAGGAGACTCACCTCGCTCCAAAGTTTATATTCCGATTTAAGAACGCGCTCAAACCTCCAATTTGGAGCCGAACGATCCAAAACTATTCAAATATGGTAAGAACTAGTCAATACCTGCTCAAAAGTTCATATTCTATTTATTAAACCAATTTCTCAACCCTAAATACAAGGTTCCTAAAATTCATCCCCGGGCCCACGTGCCCGGATTCAAGAAATTTTTAAAGAAAATTGTTACCCATAACCTAAGGATCAAGAATATATGATTTTTACTCCATTCCTTAACAAATTTTGTGGTTAAATCTTGTTTTTACCAAATTCTAGGTTTTTCATCTAAAACCCTTGATTTTCCGTAATTTTCACATATTAATCTACCCATAATCTATGTAATTAACTTATGATGTGTAGAAATTACTTACCTCATTGATGATAATGGAATACCGCCTCAAATGCTCTAAAAAATTGCTTAAGGCCAAGTGGGAAATGAAGGAAATGTGCTAAGTCTCGGGATAAAAAGTCCTAAGTTCCAGTCACAGATGTCACATTTGCGACATCCGACTCGCAAATGCGATGTCGCATTTGCAACAATTGCATCGTAAATGCGAAGCCTAGCCCACCTTGTCGTGGTCGCATTTGTGACAAGATTCTTCGCAAATGCGAAGGTGATAGCTTCGCAAAATCGATCCTTCATTCGCAAATGCGAACTTTCCCCTAGAAGCCCAGGCTCGCAATTGCGAACAGAAACTCGAAAATGCGAGGTCGTATTTACGACCAATGCATCGCAATTGCGATCATACCAGTACCAGTAATCCTATTTCTTAGCAAACAAAGCTATCCTAGATCACACCGGAGCCCCCGGGGCTCCAATCCAAACACCCGCACAAGTCTAAAAACATAACACGGACTAGCTCGAAGCCTCAAATCACATCAAACAACGCTAAAACCATGAATCGCACTCCAATCCAAGCTTAATGAACTTTAGAATTTCAAACTTCTACATTTGATGCCAAAACCTATCAAATCACGTCCGATTGACCTCAAATTTTGCACACGAGTCATATTTGACATTACAGACCTACTCCAACTTTCAGAATCGGAATTAGACCCCGATATCAAAAGTCCACTTCCGGTCAAACTTCTCAAAACCATCAAATTTCTATCTTTAGCCAAATGACTACAAAATGACCTACGGACCTCCGAATTCACTTTCGATCGTGCTCCCAATACCAGAATCACCATACGGGCTATTCCGAGACTCAGAATCCCAAAAGGACATCGATAACACTGAAATGCACTTCAACCCAAACTTATGAAATTTCTTCCAAAATGCTAACTTCCACAATAGGCGCCAAAACACTCCTGGGTCATCCAAAACCCGATCCAAGCACACACCCAAGTCCGAAATCATCATACGAACCTGTTGAAACCTTCAAATTCCAATTCGGAGGTCGTTTACTCAGAAATCCAATCTTAGTCAATTCTTTTAACTTAAAGCTTCCGAAATGAGAATTCTCTTTCCAAATCAACTCCGAACTTCTCGAAATTCAATTCCGACCATGCGTACAAGTCATAATACCTAAAGTGAAGCTACTCATAGCCTCAAACTACTGAACGACGTGCTAGAGCTCAAAACAACTGGTTGGGTCGTTACAATTACTTTACTAGTTGCTTTCAAAACAGACTTTTAAATCCAGTCTTTAATAAACTTCTTTCAACCCGTGTCCTACAGTTTAACTTTACTCTTAGTTAGAGTAAGTTCTGCCCCCTCTAGTATGTGTACTACCTTGGGATCCTCTTGAGAATCCTCTAAACTCTGGCATACTGAGGCTGACCTTTCCACACTGCAGTGGTCAAATGCTTGGTCACTAAGTCTAGGTGTAAGCATTGTCCGGGGTCCTTGAGACCCTTAGGGAACTTAGATATACCTAGAATCTGATTTGTCTATGGAAATGAGGCTTGTAAGACCATTGGAGGCTTTGGGAAACTTGGGCCTGATTGCAGGCTCTCTATAGAATAGCTTCTTGATTTTTTCATTTCACTTATGTAATTTAGTTATTGGCCTGTAATAATTTGTAAACTGATATTTGGGGTATTTGGTAAAAAGGGTGGGCAGATATGTACTTTGTGGGGTAATGCCTATAGGTTTCCACTTCCAATGTTGTTTGCATCAAGTAGAAATCATGCTCTTAAGGTTCTGCATTTTCGAAATCATAAGTTTTTAGACAATCGTGTCTTAAATCAATTCAAATATAGATACCATGCCTATAAGACATAATTCTGATTTAACATGTCATTCGTATGTTACTGCAAATTGACTAAAACCAGTAATACGCCTAAATACCATGACTATAGGGATTTCTATTTGCAATTATGTCTGAAAATCTAATTAGCTTGATAAGTCGATTTCATTTCGCCTAGTTTACTTCTTAAAAACTGGTTTTATTAAGCAGTAACATTTCCCGAAACTAGCTCTTTCAAAATTGCTTTAATCTCATTAGATATCCTGCCTATAGGTATCACAAGGGTCTATTTCGAAAACCTGTTTGTTTCTGTATAAGACACAGTACTACATATAGGCAAGCCTTAGGGCATTTTCAAAATCTACATTTCCCTCAAGCTGTTTTTGTCGTTCAACGTTTCAGATTCTGATAAGCTTTTAAAGAGGAGTCTCTAGGCAACTACTAAGTTATAACTTCTGGATCTGTAAGTGGTCTATTTCTGCATAATCACTTAGAAATCCTGCTTTAGGACTTTGATTAATAAAGACCTTAACTGTGTTTGAGTCATGCTGCTTGAATATTTGTATGAGGAGGAAATTGTGAGCCTCTTAATTGCTCCCATTATGTGGAAGTCCTAAATGCTTTTTGCCTGTCGCCTTAAATTTTTGCCTTTAAAAACCTTAGGGGTACATCTAGAACCACCTTTAGGTAGAGGTCCTAACTCCCTCCGGGGCTATTAAGAAGGGACGGGTAGCAGCACGCAATAGTAATTTGTGACCAAACACTCGCTTTGCATGACCAATAAGGGGATGGGAAGGGTAGACATGGGATATGATGACTACGCGTTAATATCATGTGTAGCCCCTCATTGAGGAGTGTTTACCAGACATTGCGTGGGGTGATCCTATATGATAAACAACCTAGGACCCCTCCTTACCCCAAATCCTCTCCTTGTTTAAAACTTTGTTTGTTTATAATTTGTTCAAACCTTTATTTCACTACTTGAATTGTTCAATATGCTTTACAAACAACTTATTTGATTAAACTATTTGTATGGACTAATTTGTGAATATAAGTTCAGCTGGGACCCACTGTTATGGACCGTGAGGGGTGCCTAACATCTTCCCCTCAAGGTTATTTCGAGCCCTTACCCTAATCTCTGGTAATGCAAACCAATCCAAGAGTTAATTATTCTGGGTGCCCTAACGCACCTTAATCCGTTAGGTGGCGACTCTTCAAATACCCAATTCCCAAAAGGAAATGAGTCATTACACTCCATGAATGTCGAAACTCGGACTCCTCCCAGCGGAGGAGTAAAAAGGGGCACGACAATGTCTATAGGGGTTTCACTTTGGTCGAATGAATTTTGCTTGCTTCACCTTATGTTTAATTAGAAAATCATGCCTATAGGACTTAAACAAATTCAGCTATAAAATCAGTTTAATTCATGTTTATTCTGAATCAATTTAAGTAACTAATCTATCCGCTTCTTTAATAAGTTTCAATGCTGCCCTAAATAATATTGCTAGAAAGCATGACTGTAGAATCCCAAATTGCCCATTTAAGAATTGTTTACTGTTTTACTGCATTCCTAATCAGTAATAGATACCATGCTCATAGGACATCACTATTATACGCCTAGGCAAGTCTATAGGACGATTAAAATCTTGCAACTGTAAAACTATTTTCTGTTATCTGTGACTGCTCATATTCAAACAGATCTAAAATTAGTAGGCAAGTTGAATAGGTCTTTGTCACTTTGGTCCTAATTCAATACTATACAATCTTTGCTCACCTAGATATCATGTTCTAAAGTTTTCTCTTAAATATTCGAAACTGTTGTTTGAGACATGCACTTATCTGTTATGTTTGTGGGGTAAATGTGATCCTTTAATTGTTCTCTTAAATGCAGTCCTAATTGTTTTGATTGACGCTTAGACTTTTCTCCTTTAAATACCTTAGGATGGTCTAAAACCACCTAAATTAGAGGTCCTAAATACCTCCAAGGCCATAAAGAAGGGATGAGTAATGCACGCATAGGATATCATTCAAGGTTTCTAGAACGCTTTAGGCTATGACCAAAGGGAGGGAATTGGGTAGTAAGGAATATGATGACTACGCCCTAATGTCACGTGTAGCTCCTCATTGAGGAGTGTTTACCGGGCATTGTGTGGGTATGATCCTATAGGCTAGCCAACCTAGGACCCCTCTTTTCCAACTCCCATTGTTTAAATTTACTTTTTCTTTATATGTGCAACTTGTTCCAACCCTTTTCCCTTGTTCCATTACTTGAATCATATATGTTCTTAGAATGACAAAACATGCCTTTACTTGCAAGTACGTTTTAAAACAGTTTATTTGTAAAAGGACTAATTCACATAGCTTAAGTTCGGCCGGGACCCACCATTGTGGACCGCGAGGGGTGCTTAACACTTTTCCCTCAAGGTTATTTCGAGCCCTTACCCTAAATCTCTAGTAATGCAAACTAGTCCATGAGTTAGTTGCTCAAGGTTCCCTAACGCACCATAATCCGTTAGGTGACAACTCTTCAAATACCCAATTCCCAAAAGGAAACGAGTTATTCCCCCCATGAATGTCGAAACCCAGACTTCCCCGTTAAAAAGGGAAAAAAGGGGGCACGACAAGAACCATTTTTCTTGAACTACATCATGTTCTGTAGCCATCTCTTGTTACATATTTCAACTTAATTACACACAAGTTATCTCACATTACCATTAAATATGAACTTCTAATTATAGCACATTGGATTTATCATCATGTATCATTAACTAAAACACTCAAGACAAAAATATCATGTGAAATGATTCAATGTCCAATGATAGAACTGTAACACACCGTACATTTGAACTAGGTGTGGATATGTTAAATGGCTATTAATTTGATATTTTAGACATATGAAGTCATAGCAAGATGAGTAAGGGTGAAAATAATTGTTTTGGAATCAAGACGGAGAGTGAGGTGCATAAGATTTGATAAAAACGACTCAGTTTATGGAAAGTCTGTCTTCTAGAAGGATTTCGTAAAATTTCTTTGGGAATTTGGGAAAACTAAAATCACAAAAGTTATAGCCCTTTAAAATATATTTCCAACCATATATTGTGGAGCCCGAACGGATCTCTGCGGAAAAGGTTATGCGCATTTTATAGAGCAATGCACAATATGTGCGCCCAGGTGTGCGCTTGGATTGTTCTATGCGCGACCGCGCACTTGTGGCAGTGCTACTGTCATTCTATGCATTCAAGTGCACGTTCGGGCTTTCATGTGTGTGGGTCCGCACGCGGGGAGTCATTTTTAAAGCCATACTTCGTCCCTCATACCCTAGAACATAAAAACTTGCTCTAGAAAGGGAAGCTCTGAAGAACCTAACCTCCCCTAACGTCCCTCCACCATCCAAGGTAAGTTCTAATGGTAATTCTAAGTCAATTTAAATTCTCCAAAATCTTAATAACATGGGTAAAACCTTCAAATCATTAGATATTCGATTTGGGACATCAGTTTGAGAGACGAAACCCTAGAACTCAAATTCAAGTTGATTGGACGTCAAAACATAATATCTTCACCCTCTAATTTATTATAGATTTGGATTAATGATTATAGAATCTAAGTTCATGAGATATGAGTTGATATATTTGATAGAAATGCATGAACAGTTATATACTTGGGTTGTTGATTGTTGATAATTGAATAAGGATATCATTTATCTTATGGATGATAAAGAATGGTATTGATTATAGCAATTTGAGGTTTTAGAATTTATCTAGGAGCAAGAGAATGAGTTTTTGGCTGAAGAAATACCATTAATGAGGCTGTGAAGCTTTTATACCCACCAAGTGTTTGATAAAATGACTAAGTAATGAAAATATTAGTATTTTTGCTAATATGGAATCCCTTTGACTTGTATTGATATAGATTAAAGTTGAAAGGGTTGACGAATGTTGTATTATGCCCAAGAGCTGAAAGTTAAGGTATGTGAGGCTAACTCTCTATATTTGGGAATGTTAATAATTCTCCCTACACTATGTTTCTTTTACCACATTACTAATTGCCTCAGAAATATAGTTAAGCCTAGTTCCTTGAATAGTTGCAGAACTTCTATTCTCCAGCTTCGTAACTCGTTCATGACTTTCATTCTAAACGTTGTGAAATAAGTGTGTAATCAATATAGACTTGGGTTTGATGCCCATGAGTCTCAGTCTAGATTACTTAGCATGGCATAAACAGTTGAAGTTTTAGTTTTCATAATCAGTTCATGAATACATGTCTTAGTCTGGATCTATTCAACATTTGAGTATAATGTAACTCAATATGATTCAGTATTTCAGTATCATGTATTGTAGTATGATTCTCAGTTCCTGATTTTAAATCCTTAAATGTTGAACCCCTGTATTTAGGCCTAATGCCGCATTTATGTATACGTATACTTGGGCCCGAGGCCACAACTTGTGCACATATATTGGGCCTGAGGGCGCAATTTATTTATTCAAATAAATAGGCGGTTCATCATTCAGAAGAGGGGGTATTCATATCCTTACTTCCTATATTTTGTCTAGTTATCAGTTATCAGTTTTCATTTCAGTTTCAGTTTCAACAATTATCATTTTTCAATTATTAGCTCAGTATCAGTTTCAGCATTTATAGTTATTTCTTTCAGTTGCTTTACATACCAATGTAATTCAAATGTACTGATGTCCCTTTTTGCGCGGGGCCTGCATCTTGCATGCAGGTAATGATTTACAGGTTGATGATTCAGAATGCTAGGATTCTCGTACCAATTATTTGGTGATCCCCAATTCTTTCAGGGCATTATAATTACCTTACAATCTTGAGCATTTTCAGACAGTTAGTGTTTTAGTATTTCATTAGAAGTTTCATAAACTAGAGTAACAGTTAGACAGAGTCGTAGGCTTTTTAAATTAAGTCATGTTGGCTACAAATATGTTTCAAAATTGTATTAGTGTTTTCGCACTTGGATTTATTATCATTCAAACTTTCAGTATATAAGCATATATTAGTGTATCTTCCGCATTTAGTATGTGTCACGACCCATAACTCAACCCGTCGTGATGGCGCCTATCATAGAACTAGGCCAGCCTCAAACCAACACAATCCAATACCACAGTGTAAATTTAAGACATAAAAGAAAGATTTATATTACGATACAATCGTCCTAAAACCACGGTGTCATTGAGATCATGAGCGTCTAAGGTAAATACATAGTCTATTAAAGCGTTTAAGAACCAACAAAAAAATACAACTGGAAATGAGAAGGAGAGCCAAGGCCTACGAATGCCATGAAGATACCTCAACAACTCCACAGCCTGCGACCTCGATCAATAGCTGCTACTGGGACCATAGATAATTGGATCTGCACATAAGGTGCAGGGGTAACGTGATCACACCAACTCAGTAAGTAACAAGACCAAACTATGAACTGAGAAGTAGTGATGAACTCAACCTCTTCATAAGGTAAAAAGGAATATCGTACAGAAACGTAGGCATGCTTTCAGTTAATTAAACAACTCAAAAAGAGGGAAATAAAGCAGATATGAACATGGTAAAGGAGTATAACTCTGCTACATCTACATGCCAATGCACATACGGTATGAAATGAACTTTGCCAAGTGCCTCATGTGCCCAATATCTCAATATTCATCCACTCAGTATTGTATATGGACATACGGCTCAGGGAAGATTCATCCCGTAATATATACATAGCTCTAACAACAATCACTTAGTACTGAGGAAGGCCAATCCAGCAGACGGAGAAGATCTATCTCCAGATATAAGTACTTTGGACAAGATCCATGTCGAGGGAAGATCCATCCCTCAATAATAACAATAACAACCTTACAACCACTCGGTACTATATATGGCTCACAAGGCCCAGAGAAGATCCATCCCGGAATATATTCACATCACGGACCATCAGTCTCCAATACCGAGGAATAGACCATTCTAGCCTCATGGAGAAGATCCATCTCCAGATATAAGTACTTCGGACAAGTGTCTAGGGAAGATCCATCCCTCAATAATAACCAGACGCACCCACTATGGGTGTACAGACTCTGGAGGGGCTCCTACGTCCCAAGCGCCATAACATAGCTAGTGAAGTCATGTATCAATAATTCGCTGCAGCGTGCAGCCCGACCCATAACTGTCACTAATAATCAGGCTCTCGACCTCACTCAGTCAGCACTCTCCAGTCTCACACACACGGGCTTACAATGCCAAAAACCTAGCCCGAAACAATGATATGATGTGCCAAATAATAATAACTGAGACTAAGACATGATATGTTATGCATGAACAAGATTGAGTACAAAATATCAATGAATGTAATGAAATGATAGCAAGAAATGACCACTCGGGTCTCAACAGTATCGGCGTAAAGCCCTACCAGGATGTCTAGCATGATTCATAGAACATTTACTTATTCACATGATAGAAATACGGATATCAACAAGAAAGAGTTACTACGTGATGCCATGGAATGAACCAGGCCACAATCCTCACGGTGCATGCCCGTACACCCATCACTTGGCATGTGCGTCACCTCAATACCATTATATAGCACATAGTTCGGGGTTTCGAACCCTCAGAACCAAGTTTGGAAGCGTTACTTACCTCAACCAAGCCAACATCCTACTCCGCGATGCCCTTGCCTCTCAAATTGGCCTCCGGATTCTCCGAATCTAGCCATAACAATATGATACAATCAACACGGGCTAAAGGAATCAATCCCAGAAGGAAATTCTAAGCTTAAGACCAAAAGTCAAAAAGTTAACTCAAAAGACGGGCCTCAGGCCCACGTCTTGAAATCCAACCAATTTCTCAAAATCCAACAACCCATACAATTACGAGACTATCCATACTGGTTTCACTTAATTCCAACTCCGAATCGGCTTTAAAATCCCAAAAATTAATTTCATGAAGTTACACAATTTTTCCCAAATTTTCATCCCAAATCTCTACTCAAATGATGAACCCAATGTTAGAATCATATATTTTAGTCAAAATTTAGTTAGAATCACTTACCCTGATGATTATCTTGAAAATCGCTCAGAAAATCGCCAAAGCCCGAGCTCTCTAGGTCAAAATATGAAATAAAACCCCAAATCTCATATTTATAGTGCACCTATCGGATTCCCATCACCGCTAACCACGGTAAAATCACGGCTGCCGCGGTAAAACCGCTGCTGACCGCGCTTCTGGTGGCTGCACAGATAGGCCTTAGTAGCCATAACATTCTGTATCGATGTCCAAATTATGATTTCTTTACCTTTATGGAAACTAGACAAGAAGGGCTACAACTTTTGTTTTTGAATCATCTAAAAACTCCTTGTAGATCAAAAGATATAGGCTTCTGAAGTCGGACCAATGAACCTGCGGATTCTCCCCTGGACTGCCCCAGTGGTAAAGCTTCCGCCTCAGCGGTAAAACTTCCGCCCTAGTGGTAGATTTAAGCACCAGAACCATTGCCTAAGTTCCGGCAATGCCCGAACTCTCTTAAAACTCACCCGAAACACACTCGAGGCCCTTGGGACATCAACTAAACATGCCAACACATCCATAACATTATTCAAACTTAGTTGAGCCTTCAAATCACTCAAAACAACACCAAAATACCAAATCAACTTCAGATTCAAGCTTAAGAACTTAGGAACTTTCAAAATCCACAAATAACGTCAAAAACTATCAAATTACCTCCGAATGACTTGAAATTTTGCACACACGTCACGAAAGACACAACAGACCTACTCCAATTTCCAAAATTCCATTCCAACCCCGATATCAAAATTTCCACTGTCGACCGAAAACGGCAAATTTCCGATTTCGCCAATTCAAGCCTAAATCTACCACAAACCTCCAAATTCCATTCTGGACGTGCTCCTAAGTCCAAAATCGCCTGACGGAGCTAACCAAATCATAAAACTCCAAATCCGATATCAAATACCAAGAAGTCAAAACTTGGTCAAACCTTTCAAATTTAAAGCTTCAAGCTGAGAACCATTCTTCCATATCTATTCTGATTAACCTGAAAACCAATATCGACAATTTACATGAGTCATAATACATCATACGGGGCTAGTCATGCCCAAGAACTGGCGAGCGAAGTGCAAATTCTCAAAACGACCGGTCGGGTCATTACATCCTCCCTTACTTAAACATACGTTTGTCCTCGAACGTTCCTAGAGTTGTTCCACAATCCAACAAATCGCCATGTATCCTCACTAAGCACATACCCAGGGGTGATCCCACGTCACCCTATCTCATATCAGTTTGATAGCACAACATAACTGAAATTTCGTAATCCATCCTAGCCCTTAATCCTTAGAACCAAATTTCCACTTCCGAAATAATCCATAGGATCAGAATCTCATATCTATACACCGTATAAGTTCGACAAGCTGTATCAAACCATGTGCGCAACTCAAGATGAAATCACATGATATACTACATAACTCAGACATTCATAGAGATTACTTCTAATCAGAATAGTTGCTCATTGATCGAGGCCAACCCTGCACCACTATAAAGTAGCGAGAGTGGTCAAAGTAGCTTTTACACGAGAAGGTCGGGATCGATTTTCACAGGGAGCTAGAAATAGGAATTGAGTTTCTATCTAAATTGGAGATGCGTAATTGCCCTTAATTGCACTTCTAATCATAGTTGGTTTTGATATTACCTCTAAATTTATACTAATAAGATGCTAAATTAAGATAAGTTAAGCTAAGAGTAAGATACTTGAAGGGTTGTCTAAATAGTTAAAAAGTACTAGGAAAGTGACTTTCTCCTAGGTGGACACTTGACGGGTTCTCGAGTCTAAGGTTAGATTGTCATGTTGGGGATTATGATATAACCATTGCTTGATGCTACTCACTCTATACCTCTCGGTAGTTTGAGTGATTTTGTCCTAATTGACTTTCTCAAGACCAATTGGGTATGATAATTTGTGCAAGCAATTGAGGTTCAAGTCGGGTATTACTATCTCTAGGTTTAACCCTTTAATTGGGGCTATAAATCTCTTGAATATGCCCCAATTCCTTGTTGAACTAATTTTCCTAGACATAGGCTCTCTTTCTTAAGAAGAGCTCAAGTCAAATAGGCACAAATTAGTATTTACAACCACTAATTCAACATTAAAATCATAAATTAGTCCAAATATCAAACACCCATAGACATTCAAGTCCTAAAACACAAGACCCATCAAATACCCACACTAGGGTTGAGCCATAACCCTAGTAATGGGTCTAGCTATTCATGATAATAGAAGAAAACAAAGAAATAGATGAAGAAAAACCCATAATATTTAATTACAAGCTAAAACTTGAAGATTCAATGATAAAACTATTGTAAAATTACTCAAATTAGTAAAGGAACATTGTTCACGAGCACACCTCTGCGTTAAACTACAACTGATGACCTAAAAATGGGAAAAGAAACTATTTATACTAGGCCGAATTTTTTGGACAAAAATACCCCTGCGGGGGTAGTGCGGTTCGCACAAAATCGAGTGCGGCCGCACTGAGGCTTTTGGCTTTAAACTTTTTCTCTCTAAACTTGGCCACTGCGGGCTGCACAAAATGCACCGCGGCCGTGATGGCTTCTATTGCAGTCCGCACAAAAAGGACCGCGGACCGTATTGGCAGTGATTCCCCAAATTGGCAACTCTCTGAACTCTGTCTTTGCGGACCGCAAAATATCGAGTGTGGTCACATTGAGTCCATTGCGATCCGCACAAATTACTTTGTGACCGCAATGCTTGAGTCTCCGAAATAGCACCTCTTTGAACTTCCTCTTTGCGGACCGCACAGAATGGAGTGTGGCCGCATTGGTCCTGTTACACTGTGCTTGGACTTGTTATTGGTACTTGGGCACGTTTTACTCCTTTTTGAGCTGGTTTTGACAAATTGTCACCTTGTTGACCAAACCCTGCAATCAAGTATAACATGTAAGCCTTTGAGACTATTTCGTACACATTTCTAATCATAACTCAAGTAAGAAGGAGTGTAAAATGCATCATAATCCCTAGTTATCAACTCCCCCAAACTTAAGCTTTTGCTTGTCCTCAAGTAAATAAAATAAGACTCACCCCTTTAGAGTAAATCCAAGAAAATTCAGCTGACCTAAAGTGACCTCATCTAGCATCAATTGGGACTAACAATTGCCTTCAATTCAAATGAATCATTAACAACATTCGACCTTTTAAGCACAATGGATTTAGTGCGACACAAGAGCATCAAGAGTTGACTCAACACATCAAAGAAAATCTTTCTACTACCTTGGCATTGTGGAACCCAAACTCATATATCCTCAACTCTCCCTAAGCAAACCTCACCTTTAAGATTGTAGCACTCAAAACGAGGATAGTGGAAACACGCTTATCTCTCTCAAAGAAAGGTCACAAGTCCGGCTCAAAGTACCATAAGCTTGCTCCTTATGTGAGTCACCACTAATGTAAGCTTCATTCAACTCGAGATCATATACGGCTTTTGTGGAGAAATATTGAAGGCTTTTGGTTAGGGTAGGAAATGTTTGGTCTAAGTAGGTTACATCTTCCCTTTAGCACTTCTTTTTCTTCATTTTGACACATATTCTCTTGACTTTTTAAGTCCTTTAACTTCTTTCTAAGGGGTTAGAGAGACACACTATCACTCTTTCTTTTTCATTTCAAATCTTTTTCTCCTTTCTCAACTTTCCACACCTTTCATCTCTTTACTTTTATTGAATCCCTTCATTCTTTTCTACATTGCTCATTCTTTGTCTTTTTGATTTTCTTTCTTTTTCATTGCCTTTCCTTTTCTTCATTTTGTACCTTTTTCTACTTTGTTGCATTCCTCGTCTCTCCCCCCAAACTTATGCATTTGTCTTGTGTTAAGGAAAGATCGGGTGCCAAGAGAGGGTATTTTTAGAACAGGTAAAGGCTTGTATCGTAGTTTTTGAAAGAAAAAGGTCTATGGCTCAAAAGAGTTGACTAGGAATATTATCATTGGTAGGATATGGAAGTGTTCAAGACATCATTCGGATCAAGGAGAGCCTATACTCACATTTCAAGTCAAATTATACTTAGGATTTCGCCTAGACAAGTACTCAGGGCAAGTTCTAGACTAATGGCTCGGGACTTGGACTTGCAATTCAAATTCTCACCACACAAGCTTTGGGATTGCTAAAGAAACAGAGTCGGGGCCCCACAACAACCTTAGTTGAGATTTGAGCAACATAATGGTCCCGAAAAACCACTTGATGATTATCGGTCAACACAAGAGTTTCAAGGTCACCACTTTCACCATCCTATACACAACAATTTATTTTTGACCATAGAATCAAAGGCAAATGTATTAGGCCCAAGTGAAGCTTTGCTTGAGTCACCCTTACCTACTAGTTACTAAAAAGCAAAAAGAAAACAGACTCAAACCCTTAAGAAGGTTGTCATGCCATCCATCATCGGGAAGAGCCACTTGGTTCACACAAACTCCACCTTTGGAAAGAACCGTGGCATTAAGAAAACCAAAGGCTTATTGCATGCAAAAACTCAAAACAAGAAGCTATTAAAATAAAGTAAGAAGCTACGAAAGGAAAAATGCGGAAAGTAAAAATGAATATATACAATAGGGGATTTAGTCGAATATACAATACGGAGAATGAATATGTACATAAGAACATAACTTTATATACAGACCAAAAGTAAAAAGTACAAAAAGTGCAATAAAATGATAAAGTTATATACATATAAAGGTAAAAATAAAGCATAAAGAAAATAATACTGTCATATATACAATCATCCAAATACGGCTACCCCCTTAAATGAAAGCTAGCATTGTCCTCAATGCCAACTAACCAAAATAAGCACAAAATAAGGAAGAGAAGAAAAAGAAACTCCCTATGGGCCCTCCGTCTGCATTGGATCCTAAGTCTGGGTCCTTGGGTCCTCTGTTTGATCGGGAATTTGTGGCTCCTCTAGGACCTGGGCCTAGACCTGGACTGAGTCCTGGGCCTGTACTGGAATCTAGGGCTGGCTGGAGGAACCTCCCTACGGGTCCTCCAACTCCATGATTGCATCATCAGTACGAGGAATCAACCTCTTCCTCTTGGGTGTCCTCTCTGACTTCTGCTCTGGATGGGGCTAGTCTGCTAGTGCTGGGTCATGCAATAACAGATCTAGAGGTAGGTGATCCGCCTTCAACCTCTCTAGATCCACCCTTAGGTCCTTCACCGACTCTTTTGAAGCCCGAGTCTTTCTCATTTTCTTCGCCTCCCTAGCAAGCTCCTTCAATGCCTTTCCATAAGAATCAACCACATCTATGAGCTTTTTCTGGTTGTCCAGAATCTCCTTCAGAGTGTCCTCTACTGACTGTGGGACCTGTGGCGGTGGAGGTGCTGAATGGGCTGCCACCGTAGTAGATAGTACAGAAAGCTTAGAAGTAGCTATCTACATCCAGCTATTGATGCTGACGAGGGTCTGGCTCAGGCGGTGGGCAGTCAAGGGGTATGCAGTGGTCCTGGGGCCATGTCTGCTGTGGTGGAAGGAGGCTGAGTAGGAGCCACTACTACTGGCTCTTTAGACTGGCCAGTAGAAGCAGTGGATTTTCCCTTGTAGTTCTTGCCTTTAGGGTTGTCATCACTTGTAGGCTATACTGGGAGAATGGTGCCTTTTCTTTCACTTTCATATCAAATCTTTGCTTCTCCACATCTAAGTCCTAAAGGTACATAGTCAGGAAGTTGGGGAAGGGATAGGATCTGTCACCTTCCGCCATGATCAAAGCCACCAATATAGCCCGGTGGATAGTAAGTGAGTTGTCGTGGTTGGTGAGGTCTAGCCTGCTACACACAAATGTTTCCCACCCTTTAGCTTCAAAGTTCAGTGTCCTCCTTAGAATCCTTAGTCCCTCAGTTAACTAATCTGGGGTGGTACCTAGGATTGATAAGTACTCTACCAACCAAGGATGAACAACCTCACCTAATGCCACCTTTTCTAAATAAAATGACTCATCCTCCTCCGGGAAGGCCAGGTAATCGTTTATTGTCTTGCCATCAAATTTCACTTTCAAATTCCGCATTTTGGTTACTGTGGTGCCCTTTTTGATTTGGGCAACATTCATGTAAAACTCCTTCCCCATGTGCTCATTGGCATCCTCCACATGGCCTATGAAATAATCCCATCCCGCTCTTTCTCTGAACTGCCTCAACACATTGGGGTTATAAGGCATGAGGTCCCGAGTGATGAATTTTTGCTCAGGTATTAGGTTCCTCTCGGGCCACCACTCTCTGAATTTGTGGTAGGCCACTTCACTCACGAACCTGTCCTGCTAGGCCTCTAGATTTCTAGTTCTCTCTACCCCTCCTACTTGGGGCTCACCTCCTTCTACTTCTTCCCCTTCTTCTTCTATGGGCCCCTCCCCGGATAGTGAATCTGTAAGAGAGGTGGAATATTCATTTCCACTGCCTGCAGCTGAGCCCTCAGACGACTCAGAAGATATGCGCACTGATGCTTGGGTAGTGGGAGAGACCGGAGGTGTATCCCTCAACCTATTCCTCTCCAACCAGTCAGGAACATACTTTGGCACGGAGCCGGACGATGCCTCCCGGGAAGGCTCATACTCACTCCCTGATTGGTCAATAGCTCTATCTGTAGCTTTTCTGACCCTTCTGGTGTTTTTGATGTTTTGCCGGGCTTGCGGGGTTAATCTTATAATTCCTTGTCCCCTACCCCGGGAGGACTCTCCTTTCCCTTTCTGTTTATTACCTCTGCCTTGTGATTTCACCATGATCTGCAAAGAGAATACAGTTGAACTTTGTTAGTATCAGCAGAGTCAGTGAAGTATTGTAGAAAAAAGTTGCAGACATTCAGAAGTTACAAACCACAGACCATAAAAAATGAAATGCGGCCGCAAAGAGGCTATCGTGGACCGCACAAAATGCACTGCGCTCCGCACTGAGGTGGGGTTCAGACTACCCACCCTCTGAATCTATGTACCACTGAACAAAATGCATTGCGGTCCGCATTGAGGCACCACAGACCGCACAAAATCCATTGCGGCTAAGATCCTCACTTGTCAGCACTCAGAACATTTACCACCACGGTCCGCACAAAATAGCTTTGCATACCGCACAGGGGCACTACGAGCCGCACAAAATCCACCGCGGTCCGCATTGAGTACCCAATAGCAATACCAACTTAGGGTTCAAGTTTTTCATGTTTTAGTCCAATTTTTACCTATTAATGATTCCCTAGATGTTGCATCAGTGTTTTAACTAATTAGTCCTAATTAAGGCAGGATTAAACTAACCCATGCTACAGAATTGAAAGAAAAATGGGAAGAAAAGGAAGAAAACTAAGAAAAATAAAAGTTCAAAGAAAATAACAAAATTAAACAACTAAGAAAGAATTAAAGTTACCAGAAGTGAGATGCAATCTTGATTAACGAGCCTTAGCAGTTAAATTCGTGCAATTTAGAGGGATGAATAGTAATTTTGAAACTTTGAGAGTGAAAAGTTCAAAAAGTATGAAATGAGGGCCTTAGGTACTATTTATAGAAAAAAGTCCTGGGGCCCATCTCACCAACCCACCGCGGACCACACAAAATGGCACCGCGGTTCGCGGTGCTCAGAAATATGAAGCACTGGGAGGTTAGCCACTGCGGACCGCAAGAAATGCAATGCAGCCGTTGTGTTCCACCGCAGACCGCACAAAATCCATTGATGTCGCGGTGGAAAACTTCAGAGACTCCTCACTTTTGACAAATCACTTTGCGGTCAGCATTGGATTTTTCCCCCCGCAAAGAGGCCTGTGCGGCCACACAAAATGAAGTGTGGTCCGCATTGCAAACTTCAGAGAGTGATCACTTTTCAACTTGGTCCTGCGCTGCATCAAAACAATCCTACAACATCTCACAACCAGTCAGTCCAAAAATAAATCCTACACTACAAAGAGAATCAAAGAAAAACAAAAAGAAAGACACATGGGTTGCCTCCCAAGAAGCACCTGATTTAATGATGCGGTACGATGTAGGTTACCATCAAATCACTTTAGATAAAGAAGTGCCACCACGTGGCTGTCATCAATCTTGCCTAGGTAGTGCTTGACCCTGTATCCATTAACTCTGAAACCTCCCCATTTTGGTTCTTCAAGTCAAGCGCACCAAATAGAGTCACAAACACCACTTCAAAAGGTCCGCTCCATTTCAACTTAAGCTTTCTCGGGAACAGACGTAACCGAGAATTGAAAAAGATAACCAAATCACCCACTTTGAACTCCTTGCCACGAGCATATTTATCATGACCATACTTCATCTTGTCCTTGTACAAGGACGAACTGGAGTAGGCATGGAATCAGAATTCATCAAGTTCATTAAGCTGCTCCACACGAAGATTTGCTGCCACCTCCTATTCAAGATTCAGCTCCCTCAAAGCCCACATGACCTTGTGCTCTAACTCAACCGGTAGATGGCAAGCTTTCCCAAACACCAACCATTATGGAGACATACATATCAGATTCTTGTAAGCAGTCCTATAAGCCTATAGAGCATCATCCAGCTTTTTTGACCAATCGGTCCTATTTGCATTGACCGTCTTTGCCAATATACTCTTCATTTCCCTATTTGAGACTTCAACTTGGCCACTCGCTTGAGGATGATAAGGATTAGAAAATTTGTGATTGACACCATACTTTGCAAGCAAAGTGTCAAAAGCTCTATTACAAAAATGAGACCCCCCATCACTTATGATTGCACGAAAAGTGCCAAACCTTGTAAAAATACTCGTCTTGAGAAACGCAACAACACTCCTGGCCTCATTGTTGGGTAAAGCCATGGCTTCAACCCACTTTAAAACATTGTCAACCGCCACAAGAATGTATGTGTTCCCACATGAGCTACAAACAGGCCCATAAAATCAATACTCTATACATCAAAAATATCAACTTCAAGGATGGTATTGAGAGGCATCTCATCTTTCTTCGAAATTCCACCCGCTCTTTGACATTCCTCACACCTCTTCACAAGTTCACTTGCATCTTTGTACAAAGTTGTCCAATAAAATCCGCAACTAAGAACTTTTGAAGCCGTCCTCGCCCCTCCATGATGGCCACCATAGGGAGAGGAATTACAAGCCTCTAAGATACTCAATTGCTTCTCCTCCGGGACACACCTTCGGATCACACCATCCGTGCAAATCTTGAACAAGTACGGATCATCCCAATAGAAATCCAAACTATCCCGTTTGAGCTTCTTCCTTTGGTTAGAAGAGAGCTCACACAGGATTATACCAGTCACAAGGAAATTAGCAACGTCCGCAAACCATGGCATACCATTCACCGACACCGAAAGGAGTTGTTCGTCGAGAAATGAATCATTGATCTCTAGGCCATCACGAGGCCTCCCCTCCTCCTCCAAGCGGGACAAGTGGTCCGCCACTTGGTTTTTACTACCCTTCCGGTCCACAATCTCCAAATCAAACTTTTGAAGTAACAAGACCCATCACATCAGTCTAGCTTTGGAATCCTTCTTCGTCATCAAGTACCGGAGTGCGGCATGATCGGTGTGGACTATGACCTTGGCACCCATAAGATATGGCTGAAATTTCTCCATTGCGAACACAATAGCCAAAAGCTCTTTCTCGGTCACCGTGTAGTTCACTTGAGCATCATTCATTATCTTGCTCGCATAGTACACCGGATGAAACATTTTGTTCACTCTTTGACTCAAAACCTCCCCAACCACAACATCGCTCGCATCACACATGATCTCAAAAGGCAAGCTCCAATTAGGTGCGGTAATGATAGGAATGGTAGTCAACTTGTGCTTGAGAAGTTCAAAAGCTTGCATACATCTCTCATCGAACACGAACTTGGCATCTTTTTCCAATAACATGCACAAGGGATTCACTACCTTCGAAAAGTCTTTGATAAATATCCGATAGAACCCCGCATGCCCAAGAAAACTTCTAACTCCCTTGATAGAGGTAGGGGAGGGAGCCTTGAAATCACATCAATTTTTGTTTTGTCCACCTCTATACCATATTTCAAAATTTTATGCCCAAGAACTATGCCCTCCTCAACCATGAAGTGACATTTCTCCCAATTAAGAACAAGATTGGTTTCTTCACAGCGGGCCAACACTCTATCAAGATTTTTCAAGCATTCCTCAAATGAATCACGCAAAACATTAAAGTCGTCCATGAACACCTCCAAAATATCTTCCACCATATCGGTGAAAATGACCATCATACACAACTGAAATGTAGCCGGTGCATTACACAACCCAAAAGGCATCCGATAAAAGGCAAAGGTGCCATATAGACAAGTGAATGTGGTCTTCTCCTGATCATCCAGAGCAATCAAGATTTGGTTGTATCCAAAATATCCATCCAATAAACAGTAGAAGGCACGCCTAGCAAGTCGATCTAACATCTGATCAAGAAAAGGCAATGAAAAGTGATCCTTGCGGGTGACTTTATTCAACTTACGGTAGTCCATGCATACCTCCAATTGGTGACGGTTCTGGTAGGGATCGACTTATTTTGCGAATTTGCAACCACGGTCATGACACCCTTCTGCGGTACACATTGCCCTAGTGAAGTCCAAGAGCTATTAGAGATGGGTAAACAACCCCGACATCCAACCACTTGACCACCTCCTTTTTCAAAACTTCTTGCATTGCCTCGTTCAACCTCCTTTGATGTTCCAAGGAGGGTTTTGCATCATCTTCCAAAATAATCTTATGCATACAGAATGCAGGGCTTATCCCCCGAATATCAGCTAAAGTCTATCCAATTGCCTTTTTTTCTCTTTTGAAGCACCGCCAATGTTGTCATTGGCTTGGCGGCCTCTCCTTTGTCCTTGAGGTACAATAGGAACCTCATCATCAACATTGTCATCTACCTCCTCCCCCGGCAGAAGATCTCCAAGAGGTGGGTTGTTTAAGTTTGCTGCCATTTTGTACCTGAAGTTGTGACACAGATAAATTAATAACACAGAAGGAAAGAAGAACAATACACAAAAATATTTAGATAGATAGACAAAACCATTAGCTCCCCGGAAACGGCGCCAAAAAGTGATCGAGGCGAACACTGCACCACTACAAAGTAGCGAGAGTGGTCGAAGCAGCTTTTACCCGAGAAGGTCGGGATCGATTTCCACAAGGAGCTAGAAATGAGAATTGAGTTTCTATCTAAATTGGAGATGCGTAATTTCCCTTAATTGCACTTCTAATCATAGTTGGTTTAGATATTACTTCTAAATTTATACTAATAAGATGCTAAATTAAGCTAAGAGTAAGATACTTGAAGGGTTGTCTAAATAGTTAAAAAGTACTAGGCAAGTGACTTTCTCCTAGGTGGACACTTGACGGGTTCTCGAGTCTAAGGCTAGGTTGTCATGCTGGGAATTACGATATAACCATTGCTCAATACTACTCAAACTATATCTCTCGGTAGTTTGAGTGATTTTGCCCTAATTGACTTTCTCAAGACCAATTAGGTATGATAATTTGTGCAAGCAATTGAGGTTCTAGTCGTGTATTACTATCTCTAGGTTTAACCCTTTAATTGGAGCTATCAATCTCTTGAATACGCCCCAATTCCTTGTTGGACTAATTTTCCTAGACTTAGGCTCTCTTTCTCAAGAAGAGCCCAAGTCAAATAGGCACAAATTAGTGTTTGCAACCATTAATTCAACATTAAAACCATAAATTAGTCCAAATATCAAACACCCATAGACATTCAAGCCCTAAAACACAAGATCCATCAAATACCCACACTAGGGTTGAGCCACAACCCTAGCTAATGGGTCTGGTTACTTATGATAATAGAAGAAAACAAAGAAATAGATGAAGAAAAACCCATAATATTTAATTACAAGCTAAAACTTGAAGATTCAATGATAAAACTATTGCAATATTACCCAAATTGTAAAGGAACACTGTTCACGAGCGCAGCTCTGTGTTAAACTACAACTGATAACCTAAAAATGGGAAAGAAACTATTTATACTTTGCCGAATTTTCTGGACAAAAATACAAATTTGAGGGGTCATGTTTAATACTGAGATGTATACCTGTTGATACATATATCCATGGTTTCTATATTTCTCAGATTTATTTCTTTTCGGTGTTGATAACTTTCAAGTTTATCTTCATAGAATTCAATTTCATTTTCTATAGTTAATAAAGCTTTATTACGTAATCTATTATATCTAATTATGTCTTTGCAGGTTTTAATATTGTGTTTAACACAATCTATTTTTCTATTTATGTTACTGAGGGTTTTAAGAAGTTTCCATTTCTGGGTGTTATAGAATCTTATATAATGAAAAGTGTTATGTTTCATTTATAAACAGATTTTATTAACTTGATATGTGATCATTAATCTGAATATAAATCTAGTTCATATAGATCTAATATATCTATTTCTTGTGATACAATTAGTTCTGTAAATGCTTGTTCCATTACATATATTATTTCAAAAGTAACTAAAATATCATAAATTTTTCTTTTAATATCGTTATTAAGTCTGTTAAAGATATATAATATAAGTATTTTGTACTCAATATTTTCTTCTAATAAATACGTGTGGTTGTGGTTGTTCATTCAGATTTACTATTTATCCTTATCATGTATTTACTAAACATATTCCCTCTAACCTCTTTGTTTATCATAGAGTTTATCATATTTTAATAAGTTATACTGAACAATCTTTTCTGGTCACTACCATGTTTTTCATGCTTCAATCATTTACCCTAACAGCGCCTCAACTCTGTGTACTCCCCTAAACGGCTTCCTTGCCTACTGGTTTCCACTTTAGGATGGCATAGTCTGGGCTTAACTACTCTCAGCATTATTAGACAGGCAAACTTTCTCAAGATGTTCTTTATAACAGTACTATAACATGATAAACAATTATGATATTCAAGAGATTATAAGGAATATAAGAGTTTAGTTAAACATGATTATGAATAAACTTACCTGGTTTTGTAACTCGTTTGAATGCTCCATAACTTTCAGAAGTTTGTATATAATCAAATATTTTATTGAGAGAAGATAAGAGAGAGAAGGTGAGTATGAGGATGTCTGAGGCTGTCCTCCCTTCCTCTGATTTACAAAATATATAGAAAATTTAAACGACTCCTACTGTTCATGAACGACCTTTACTGTTCATGAATGTGACTCGTACTATTTACTTTACGACTTTTTTACATGACTCTTACTATTCATGAACGACCTTTACTGTTCATGAATGTGACTAGTACTATTTACTTTACGACTTTTTTACATGACTCTTACTATTCATGAACGACCTTTACTGTTCATGAATGTGACTAGTACTATTTACTTTACATTATGTGTTTCCAGTAGCTGTCTTCTTCTTTTGTCTTCTTGTTGATACCTTCATTCTAGTTGGACTTCTGGTACATAGTTATCATCTCCGTTGCACTTTGAACATATGTGGTCTGGATATTTGTGTCCTACTAGTTTGCAGTATCTTGTTAATAACTCGTTTGAAATAAATTCTTTTTTCAATGCTCTGGTAGTTGGTTGCATTTCTGGCTTTAATAATGATAAAATCCATTTCTGGACTTCATCCATATCTCCTTGTCGTAGTTCCTTTGAGTTGGCATATATCATTAACTGGTCTCTGGAATAGTAGCTCCAGATAGCATTTCCTTGTAGATAATTGTTAGCTAGTTCTTGAATAATAGTTGCTATACCAATTATTCTTTTATTGGCATAGAAACTTGGTATCTCCATTTTCTGTATCTCCGGTTGTTTCTCTATCTCTTCCGGTATTATCATATCTCGTGTTAGTCCTATCTTTATCACCTGTATTATGGGTTTTATTTCGTCATATAGTATTTCCGCTGGTGCTGTATAGAATTTGATGAAGAATAGGTTGCCTTTTGTAATTCTCTTGAAGGTGACAAATGCTTTGTATAGCTCTGGTATTCCAATTATTTCTTCTCCGTCGTGGGTATATACTGTGCTAAGTAGTCCGTAGTTGTAACATGTCTTTACTAAGTTTGCTTTTGTTTTTGGCTGGGCTATAAGCCTATTATATCCCTGTAGTTTTTGGGTTACATAATCCTGTGTTGGATCTGTAGTAGTAGTTGATCTAGGGTTTAGGTTCAAGAATGTCTGAATTTTATATATATTCTCAATATATGTTTGAGTAATATGGTTATATACCTTTTTGTTGTGGTGTAGGCTATTGGCATAGGTTGTAGTTTGTGGGGCTATAACTATTGCTTCTCTTGGCTTTTTTGATGTAAATGGCTTATCAAATACGTTGTTTAGGTTTACATTGATATGTGGCTTTTTGTTAACTTGTTTGCTTGTACCTGCAGCTGTATATAAAGCAACTGTGTTATGGGTTTTTTGGAGTTTCCCAACGTCTCCTTCTAACTCTGGAAGTTTAGAGTCTTCCGTTTGACTTAGTTCCGCATTTTTATAGTCATGCTGCTGACTTAGCTTGCTTTCCTCTAGCTGTTGTAATCTTTTTCCCATACCATCCATCTGTAAAGATAGAGTAGTAAGGATTGTAAATATGTCTTTTGATTCTTGGCTTTCATCTGTTTGGGTACCTTTGTCTTGATAGGTAGTCTGCAATAACATTCTTGTCAGTTCGTATTACTTCAATTGTAAATGTAAAATTTTGTATATTCAATACAAGTCTCCTTATTTCCTTTGTAGTTACTGAATCCTGTACTTTCCGTGTTATCCACCATTTTACTTGTGTATTATCTGTTCTTACTATAAATTTGTTATAAACAATATATGGCTCAAATGCTAACAAACATTTATATAATCCAAATAGTTCTTTCCTATTTATCTCCCATTTTAATTGTGGTTCCGTGTATGATCCGGAATAATATCTACAATGGTGTTCAATTTTTTCATTATCATATTTATATTTTAGAACTCCTCCGTAGCTGTGATCACTAGAATCAGTTTCTACAATATATGTAAACTGTTTCTTTTCATCCGGAAAATATAGTTTTGGTAATTTTTTACACATATTTTTTATCTTCTGTATATGTATTTTATCTTTTTCGTCAAAATGATATTCTATATCCTTTTTTAATTTTTTCTGTAATGGTTTTAAGTTTTCTGCCAATTTAGGAATATATTCTCTTACTTGGTTAACCAATCCTAAAAATGATTGTAACTTCTTTTTTGTATCAAGTGTTTCATTTAAGTTAATTATTTTTTGTACTATATGGGTTTGCATTTTTATTCCGTTTTTGTCTATTTGTATACCTAAAAATTCTATTTGATTTTTCATTACTTCTGCTTTCTTTTTACTTAAACTTATTCCTGATATTTCTACAATGTGTATGAATTTTTCTAGTAGTTTTATATGTTCGTTCTCTGTTCTAGAATACAACAGTATATCATCTATATATATTATACAATTTTCTAATTGGTTAAAGTAGTTATCCAAAAAATGTTGATATCTACCTGGTGCATTTTTATATCCAAATGGTAATACATTCCAATCATAAAATCCTTATGGTACTGTGAATGGTGTTAACTTCTTAGATTCGTCTTCTAGTTTTAAATGGTAAAATCCTGATTTACAATCAAACTTACTAAAATAGTTATATCCTTGTATTTGTCTGATTTTTAGTATTTTATTTGGTATCGGATAATTATATGTTTTTGTTTTTGCATTTAAGTTTCTATAATCTATAACCATACGGCTTTTTCCTCGTTTTTGCTCACTATGCTTATTTACTATAAATGCCGGGCTAGTATGTTTACTATTACTTTCTTGTATGTACTTATTGTCTAATAATTCCTTTATATGCATTTTAAATTCTGTTAAATCATTAAAATTGTATTTTAAAGGTTTTTGTGTTATTATGCTATTTTCATCTATTAGTTCAATCTTTATTTTTGTTTTATGTTTTTCCCATCCTCGGAGTGGATTATCATTATATAGTAATTCTAATTTATCTTGTAGTAATTTTATTTTATTTATTGAGAAAATGATTATTTCTATATTATGGTTGCTTTGTATTACATTTTCTAATTTTTGGGTAATCTTTTCACTTCCTTTAATCCAGGGTGTTGTTTTTCTTACTTTATTATTTACTCTTTTTGCTCCTAATTTTTGTTTACACGGGGTAGTAAACCACCAATGTATTTTTGTTATAATATGTGGGTATAATTTATCTTCTATGGTCAGTATTTTATCCCATATTTGTATTTTTATATTCCTTGCTTTGTATGTTATCATACTTCCCTCATTATTGAATCCTGTTACTACTATAGGGGTTTTTAGCTTTTCCCATTTACTTTCTGGTAAACAATTATGTCTACACATGTTAGCTTCTGCTCCTGTATCCATCATAGGTGTATAGTATCTATTATAATATCCTTCTACTATTATCTTGGCAAGTATGTATATCTTTGGCATTATATCAAAGTTCTTTTTATTATTATTTTCTTATTTTCATAACTTATTGTTAATTGCCTATCTTCTAATTTATATGGTTTGACTTTTTCTAACCATTTTATTCCTAGTGTAATGTTTTTATCGCCTTGATATATTTTAAAATTTATTAATATTGGTATTCCTCCAATAATTAATTCTTTTTCAGTTGTTTCTTCGTTTTTTCTTAACGCTTTTGGTAGTTCTGAATTTTGCTGTTCTATTGTTACTATCTCTTGTTCTGGTATTAATTCTCTTATAACATAATTCTCTTCCTGTCCTGGTATTTATTAGTATTAAATATTTTCTTTGGTCCATTATTCCTGTTATATAATAATGGTGTGAGTTTATTTCTTCTATTTTTTGTTCTATTAATTTTTGTGGAGTGGTATAATTTATTCTTCTTGATGTACTTCTTGATGTACTTATTCTTGATGACGTTTCTGGCATTTCATTATTTATTCGTTTTGATGTGCTTAATCTTTCTTTTACTATTTCTAAATCTTCATCCATGTCCATTTCCGTATAACTGTAATCATTGTTGTCTATAACTGATACTATTCTTTCGAATGGATTTTCTATTTTTATTTTATTTATTTTATTTTTAGCTGTTATCTTATGTTTTGTTGTTAAGACATATAGATTTTTACATCTTGCTGTGAATATTTTACTTCCTGGTGCTAATTCTATTCCAGACATTTTCCAGTATAGTACTAATGATTTATCTATATTTTTATCATCTACTGCTACTGAATAGTTAGCACTTATTATAAATTTAAATTTTTGGTATATTAAGTTACCTCTTACGGCACTTATTATACTCTTTTCTATAGGTTGTACAATTCTATCATCTGCCAAGTATATTTCTATAGGGGTATCTATTCCTTCCCTAAAACATGCTTTTATTAGGATCTCCGTTCCTCCTAAGTGTACATATTTTATTGGATTTTTTGCTTTTATATCTTGTATTTCTTTATTTAGTAGTCTTTTATTTAAAATTGGTATTTGTGCTTTACCTTTGATGTATTTACAATCTATTATATGTTCTCTTTGGCTTACTACATAGTATTCTTCTTTCTGTCTTTTAAACCAATTCTTTATTGTTGGTACTTCTAATATTTTGTCTATGCTTAGATCCAATTCTTTTCCTTTTATTTGTTCAAATATATTAGCGTCAAATATTATTTTTTGTTCTGAAGATTGTTCATCTTGGTGTTCTTCTTGTTGTATAATTTGTATATCTTTTTCAGTCATAATTTTCTTCATCTGACTCTTCTATATCCTTGTTTATTTCATTTTCAGAGAACTCGTTTTCTGATATCTCATATATGCTGTCTTCACTGCTTAATTCATAATCTACATATTCTACTTGTGTATATTTATCATTATCTATCAATATTTCGGTAATTTGTTTCTTCTTTGGGTTTTTTGGTAATTTACAATCTTTGGCTAAGTGTCCTAGCTTTCCACAATTATAGCAAGTACATTCTGTTAGTTTTTTCTTTTTCCTATATGGTTTTTTATGTTTATAATTTTTTACATAATATCTTCCTCTTGGTTTCCTATATTTATATTTTGAATATTTTGATTTAAATTTCTTTTTCTTTCCTTCTTTTTTGTAATATTTATCTGTGCAGCCAAATTGGGGTGCTATTCTACTTTTGCAACATGCCAAATTTTTTACTAATATTTTTTCCATTTTCATGTTTTCTTTATATTTTTCACATAATTCTATAAACCAGTTTTGTAGAAATTTTATCCTTGCTCCTAATGTATCTGCTAGTCCTGCTTCGTTCCAATTTTTTATTATTTTTGAGCTAAAGGGTTCTGGTAATTTTGTAAAATATAATTTTCTTATCTCTTTACTTTCATCCGGACTATATGTTCCTTTATAATAATAGTCTCTAAATGCACAAGTATATTCATCTATATAACACATATTACATATTGCTAATTTTGTCATTAAATTCCTATTTGTAATTTTTTCTTTATTTTGTTCTTCTACTTCTGTTGTCATACTACTAAATTCATTTCTTATTGCTATTTCATATTTATTTAATATATCTGTAACTGTTGTTGTAGTTGTACCGTCAAGTTTTTTATTACTCCTTAATGTGTCTAAGCTTTCACTTGATAAATTTTGTAACCATAATTTTACAGTTCCTATTAATGTTCTTTCTATATATCCTGGTGTTTCCGTTATTGTTATTTTATTATCTATTAGTTGTTTTGAGATATATCCTATCCATAATTGTATTGTTTTATTTATATCTGCTACACAATCTAGATCTAAAAAATTATATTGCTCAGTTATCTGTCTTGGTGCCCATTTCTTATTTAACCTTTTATCCCATAATGTTTTGTTTCTATCATATGCATCATAACTTACTTTGTAATAGGTTGGGTTGAAATGTTTTGGATTTTTTACTCCTGATATGCTTGGTTTATCCTCGTTCATATCTCCTGTATTTATTTCTGGGTTTATTTTTATCTTTTCTGTTTTTTCTATAAGTTCTGTGTATGTTTCACTTGTTTCTGAATAGTTTTCTCCTAGTTCTGTGTCTTTATCACTTTGGTCATTTATTTCGTTTATACTTATTTTTGATGGACTCTCCTGTACTTCTTCTAACTGTAATTTGAACTTTTCTATCTCATTTGTTAGTTTTAGTTCTTGTTCTTCTTCTTTACGTTTTTCCTTTTCTTTTAGTTTATTTGCATACATTTGTTTTAGCATCTCTAATTCTTTTTCTAATTCTGTTATTTTAGTGTTTTTTACTTCCTCTATCTGTTGTATTTTTTCTTTAGCTTGCTGTTGTATTTCTTTAATCTCTCGTTTTCTATCTATTTCTTCGTTTTCTTTTGTTATTCTAACCATGGCGGTTAAACTATCCTCTAGTTTTACAGTTTCTTTTTCTAACATTAAGTTTAGGTTATTTCCTATTTTTTTATATCTTCTTCCTAAGTTGGAAAATATTATTGTTATTTTTAATCCTTCTGGATTCTCATATGTTTTCTCTTCTAGTGCGAATTCTTCTTTATTCATCTTTTATCCTTTAGATAACAAACATATTTATATTCTGTTTTAGATATTATATCGATTAATTTAGACAACCTAGCTTTGTTTATTTTTGTGATACTTAAGTATTCATATTCTATGTATAGTTTCTTTAGTTTCTTTCTAATTTTCTGCGATTTCTTAGTTATTTTAATTGTTTCACTGTTTTGCGGGTTTGTACTATTAATGTCAGTGTTATTTTTCATGATTTGCTTCTTAATATAAATGTTTATTTTCCATAGCTCTGATACCAATTTGAGGGGTCATGTTTAATACTGAGATGTATACCTGTTGATACATATATCCATGGTTTCTATATTTCTCAGATTTATTTCTTTTCGGTGTTGATAACTTTCAAGTTTATCTTCATAGAATTCAATTTCATTTTCTATAGTTAATAAAGCTTTATTACGTAATCTATTATATCTAATTATGTCTTTGCAGGTTTTAATATTGTGTTTAACACAATCTATTTTTCTATTTATGTTACTGAGGGTTTTAAGAAGTTTCCATTTCTGGGTGTTATAGAATCTTATATAATGAAAAGTGTTATGTTTCATTTATAAACAGATTTTATTAACTTGATATGTGATCATTAATCTGAATATAAATCTAGTTCATATAGATCTAATATATCTATTTCTTGTGATACAATTAGTTAATAAAGTAAGAAAAACAACACCCTGGATTAAAGGAAGTGAAAAGATTACCCAAAAATTAGAAAATGTAATACAAAGCAACCATAATATAGAAATAATCATTTTCTCAATAAATAAAATAAAATTACTACAAGATAAATTAGAATTACTATATAATGATAATCCACTCCGAGGATGGGAAAAACATAAAACAAAAATAAAGATTGAACTAATAGATGAAAATAGCATAATAACACAAAAACCTTTAAAATACAATTTTAATGATTTAACAGAATTTAAAATGCATATAAAGGAATTATTAGACAATAAGTACATACAAGAAAGTAATAGTAAACATACTAGCCCGACATTTATAGTAAATAAGCATAGTGAGCAAAAACGAGGAAAAAGTCGTATGGTTATAGATTATAGAAACTTAAATGCAAAAACAAAAACATATAATTATCCGATACCAAATAAAATACTAAAAATCAGACAAATACAAGGATATAACTATTTTAGTAAGTTTGATTGTAAATCAGGATTTTACCATTTAAAACTAGAAGACGAATCTAAGAAGTTAACAGCATTCACAGTACCACAAGGATTTTATGAATGGAATGTATTACCATTTGGATATAAAAATGCACCAGTAATGATCACAACACTTTTCAGATTAATGATCACATATCAAGTTAATAAAATCTGTTTATAAATGAAACATAACACTTTTCATTATATAAGATTCTATAACACCCAGAAATGGAAACTTCTTAAAACCCTCAGTAACATAAATAGAAAAATAGATTGTGTTAAACACAATATTAAAACCTGCAAAGACATAATTAGATATAATAGATTACGTAATAAAGCTTTATTAACTATAGAAAATGAAATTGAATTCTATGAAGATAAACTTGAAAGTTATCAACACCGAAAAGAAATAAATCTGAGAAATATAGAAACCATGGATATATGTATCAACAGGTATACATCTCAGTATTAAACACGGTCCGCACAAAATCGAGTGTGGCCGCACTGTGGCTTTTGGCTTTAAACTTTTGCTCTCTGAAATTGGCCACCGCGGGCCGCACAAAATGCACCACGGCCGCGGTGGCTTCTATTGTGGTCCGCACATAAAGGACCGAGGACCGCATTGGCAATGATTCCCCAAATTGGCAACTCTCTGAGCTCTGTATTTGCGGACCACACAATGTCGAGTGCGGCCGTATTGAGTCCATTGCGGTCCACACAAATTGCTTTGCGGCTGATGCTTGAGTCTCCAAAATATCACCTCTCTAAACTTCCTCTTTGCGGACCGCACAGAATGGAGTGCGGCCGCATTGGTCCTATTACACTGTGGTTGGACTTATTCTTGGTACTTGTGCATGTTTCACTCATTTTTGAGCTAGTTTATTGTCACCTTGTTGACCAAACCCTGCAATCAAGTACAACATGTAAGCCTTTGGGACTATTTTGTACACATTTCTAATCAAAACTCAAGTAAGAAGGAGTATAAAATGCATCATAATCCCTAGTTATCACTCATACAACCCAATACCGGTAATAAACCTCTTATCCAATAAAGCCTCATTTCAACCCTTTCGTATACTGCCAACGATGAAAGAAACACGCAGAAATCATAACCATTCATCAGATCAACCAATCACGGAGCTCCCACTCATTCGGCAAGGACTATAGTAAATTGCTAAGCCGAACTTCAATATTATCCTTCCAACATGCTAAAATCGAATCTGATGGTATCCATTCTAGGTCCAATGACCTCATCTCATCCAACACGACTACCCTGGTGATATGATACATCAATATAATCTAAAGACACAACCTGTGCAATCCACGCACCAATAAGCAACAATTCAAACGTACTCAAATCATGAAAAATGACTCAAATGAGAGAGCTGTACCGCAAGCTCAACAGTACTAGCACAACACGATGCTAAGAACCCATCACACATCGTAGAACCAGAACACATGAATCTAACCCTAAGGATCATACCTCCACATAACTTTGCTGCAACGCGTGATCCTATCCAAACACTGGTCCACACGAAACACCTCAATTCACCATGCTAAAAATCAACAACCACGCACAATTTGATGTTTAGTACCAAGAGTGAATCACCGTAACCACGGAGAAGAAAATGACGCAATGCCATACTGGCCCAAAAGAACATACCCAATGTGCAATCAATCGTGCAATACCCAGATACTCATCTCACTCAAATTACGCTATAAAGCCCAAATAGAACCATATCATTTGTGCATTTAATCGACGAATAAAAATCCCGCGTAGCATACAAGAGTAACTCACAATCAAATCTCGGAACAAAAATAAGCTAACAATAACTGAATGGCACCTCTCTCAACAATATGTTGACTCGATGCAAAACACACATCTATATTAGCCTACCAATGAACCCCAAATCAACTCTAGTCACCCACAATAGATAATTTACTCTCCGAAAGTTCAAAATGACGGAATCATAGCACGTACTATCATCTGACTAGCTTACCCACATCTTCACAGTCCATAACCACGAAATAACCTATTTATGAGAACTCCCAGTCTCCAAATCCATAAAGCACATGAATCATCATATCTGATCCCAACTCTACTGCACGAATATCTAACACATCCCTAATACTCGATCATCCCACGAGGGGTAATTCTAAAAATTCTTCTGTGCCACCAAGCAAACTTTGAATATTAGCAGTCGATCAGGCAAGATAGTGCCGCAATACCAATTAAGTATCCATAACTCAAACACATCGCCCTTTTTTCTGAAATGTATACCCTTATCAAGTCACACCAATCACTGATCTTATTTATCTCATCATCTGAAACTGTCCATGCTGCCTAAGAATCTATGACCTTCCTTTCAAAACTGAATCGTGACCTTACACATGCAAACCTCAACCCTACACGACATACCATAGCATCCTATGATAAATATGGGAACTTCATAATCCACTTTGAGCTACAAACAACTACGTACTCAACCAGCTAAGAGCTTTCCCATTTGATCCCATCTAGGAGAAAATCACTATACATCCCATGCTCCTCACACCAGTAGAAAATGTACACCTCCATCCGTGGTAAAAATCATCAAGAACTCTCCGAGTCCCCTTTTCACAAAACAAACTAATAGGACTGACTCCTTCTAACTCAACCAAGCTACGCAAGCCATCAAAACCTAAGAGCATTGCCACGAAATACCTGTAGAAACTTATTATCTCATAAGCACCCAAAGAACTAATCATATCCCTTACCATGTCGACCCAACCTACTACTATGTTGTCCTAATTTTCTGAGTTCCTTCCAGATTACCTTCAATTTGATACATTTCTTTGCTAGAACACCACTATCTTTAACTAAAACTTTCCCCACAAACTTTAGCATAAAACTAGACCGCCCTAAGGCTCATAAACCATTTTATTCTTCTGAAGCACCTCCAAAAGTACCACAACCGAGATACCCGCTCTGAAGAGACCTTCTACGAATCTAAAACCATTACCTTCACCTTCCTACTGATATGTAGGATCCATAATGATACAGAAATGCCACAAGTCCTCCCATCCTCCCATATAAATCTCAATTTCTAGCCCACACACATCCTGAAGATTCCCAATTGCCAAGTATAAATCTTGAACTCATTAGAACCATTCTCGAGAGTTAGCCACTATGCTTAAATCATAATTAGACTGATTGAACGGACCGAACGACCCGTGCCCTATTAGCACTCCGACACCCAAGGAAGTAACCCACCTTAATGCAACCAGATAAATTCTTGCCCCACACACATTACATCCTTCACTAATAACAACTCAAAGTATTCCATGTTTCTCATATACCCATAGACCATAACACAACCCTTATCCGAGGTTTCCTTTACTCAAGCCATCATCGATCTCCAACCTTGCAAGACATAACTGATTCACTCATATACCTCAAATTAAAACCAATACAAAACTTAACCGTGCAATCAACTAATCAATAGCAGACTCCCCCACTTGGTTAAAGCCATAGATCAAAACACACAATACTGTCAATGCCCATACTCTATTACTGCCATAATATCATAGTGAGATTCAACTGAATCCTTCATAAGCTCACGCAACACAAACCATCTAGTATTTCAAATCATTTGCAAATCTCGCATTCACCCTAGTAACAGTCAAGCTCATTCTCATAAGCGATCCAAACTCAAATTGTACTACATATGGTTCACTGGTAGAAGAAATCTCACTACTAAACAACATAGGGATCACACACCTTTAGGACACCCTGCAGGAGACAACCCACCTGCTTAGCCTTAATCCGGTGTCTCTCTATACTCTTCCATAATCATAACTATTACACAATCACTTAATCTTCCTAAGTCTGAACTCATATCACAACATAAAATCTACTGCACTTCCCAACTAGACAACATGAAAAGGTCCTTCAACACACCCACAACTCGGGGTTACACATCAAATCAAGATGGAAATCAAGCACCATATAGTTATTTCTACCCTCAAGCAAACTCTTTTTGCCACATTCGAACAATCTGAACACATCTCACAATCAAATCATACCCATCACATAGCCATCCAACCACAATTCCTACCAATAAGGACATAAACGGACATATAAGTCCCAAATGCATGTGCTCACATAATCTAAACTCAGTACTCAAGCCACAGACAAAAATTGCCCTCAAGTCTTCTAGACTGGCTCAACATCAACACACAGAAACACCTCTCACACCTCATCTAGGGAATCACAAAGCGTCGATGCACAACTGATACCGAGCACTCATGTGCGCATACGAGCGTGTGGAAGGAATTCAAAGAGTTACACTTCAAGCTGAATCAATGACACATAATAAAAATTCTAGAGTGGAATTTCCTAAAGGTTCTACAGCCTCTCGAAGATAAGTACAGACGTCTTTGTATCAATCTGCAAGACTCTACTAAACCCGCTCATGACTCGTGAGACCTATGTAACCTAGGCTCTGATACCAACTTGTCATAACCCACAACTCAACCCGTCGTGATGGCTCCTATCATGGAACTAGGATAGCCTCAAACCAATGCAATCAGATACCACAATGTAAATATTAAAAATCATTTGTGAAAAACTTTCATCATTTTAAAACAAATCATTTAAGACATAAAAGAAATATTTGTATTATGATATAATCGTCCCAAAACCACGGTGTCACTGAGATCATGAGCGTCTAAGGTAAATACATAGTCTATTAAAGAGTCTAAGAACCAACAGAAAAATACAACTGGAAATGAGAAGGAGAGCGAAGGCTTACGAATGCCATGCAGATACCTCAGCAACTCCATAACCTGCGATCTCGATCAACGGCTGCTATTGGGACCATAGATACCTGGGTCTGCACACAAGGTGCCGGGATAATGTGAGTACACTAACTCAGTAAGTAACAAGCCCAAATTATGAAGTGAGAAGTAGTGACGAACTCAACCTCTTCATAAGAAAAATATGAATATCGTACAGAAACGTAGGCATGCTTTCAGTTAATTAAACAGCTCAAAATAAGGAAATAAAGCAGATATGAACATGGTAAAGGGGTATAACTCTGTTAAAACTACATGCCAATGCACATACGACATGATATGCACTATGCCAACTGCCTCATGTGCCCAATATCTCAATGCTCATCCACTCAGTACTGTATATGGCTCATACGGCCCAGGGAAGATCCATCCCATAATCTATAAACATCTCTGACAACAGTCACTCAGTACTGAGGAAGGCCAATCCAGCCGACAGAGAAGATCCATCTCCAGATATATTCGGACAAGATCCATGTCTAGGGAAGATCCATCTCTCAATAATAATAATAACAATCTCACAACTACTCGGTACTGTATATGGCTCACAAGGCCCAGGGAAGATCCATCCCGGAATATATACACATCACAGAAAATCACTCTCCAGTACCGAGGAACATGCCAATACAGCCTCATGGAGAAGATCCGTCTCCAGATATAAGTACTTCGGAAAAGATCCATGTCCAGGGAAGATCTATCCCTCAATAATAACTAGCTGCGCCCACTGTGGGTATGCATACTCCGGAGGGGCTCCTACTAGCCAAGTGCCATAACATAGCCAGCGAAGGCTTGTATCAATAATCCACTGCGACATGCATCCCAACACATAACTATCACTCATAATCAAGCTCTCGGTCTCACGCAGTCATCACTCTCCAGTCTCACACACACAGGCTCACAATGCCATGAAACTAGCCCGAAACAATGATATGATGTGCCAAATAATAATAACTGAGACTGAGACATGATATGATATGCATGAACAAGACTGGGTACAAAATATCAATGAATGTAATGAAATGACAGCAAGAAACGACCACTCGGGTCTCAACAGTATCGGCATAAAGCCCTAACAAGATGTCTAGCATGATTCATAGCATATTTACTTAATCATATGATAGAAATATGGATATCAACAAGAAAGAGTTACTACGCGATGCCATGGAATGAACCAGGCCGCAATCCTCACAGTGCACACCCGCACGCCCGTCACTTGGCATGTGCGCCACCTCAATACCATCATATAGCACATAGTTCGGGTTTCAAACCCTCAGAACCAAGTTTGGAAGCGTTACTTACCTCAACCAAGCCAACATCCTACTCCGCAATGCCCTTGCCTCTCAAATTGGCCTCCGGATGCTCCAAATCTAGCCATAACAAAATGATACAATCAACTCGCGTTAAAGGAATCAATCCCATAAGGAAATGTTAAGCTTAAGGACAAACATCAAAAAGTCAACTCAAAAGACGGGCCCCTGACCCACCTCTCGAAATCCGACCAAAGTCTCAAAATCCGACAACCCATACAATTACGAGACTATCCATACTGGTTTCACTCAATTCCGACTCCGAATCGGCTTTCAAATCCCAAAAATTCAGTTTATGAAGTTACACAATTTTTCCCAAATTTTCATCCCAAATCTTTACTCAAATGATGTATCCAACATTAGAGTCATGTATTTTAGCCAAAATTGATTTAGAATCACTTACCCCAATGATTTCTTGAAAATTCCTCAAAAAATCGTTAAAGCCCGAGCTCTCTATGTCAAAATATGAAATAAAACCCCAAATATCATATTTATAGTGCACCTCTCGAATTCACGGCACCGCTGACTGCGGTAAAACCATCGCACTTGCGCTTCTGGTGGCTACACAGATAGGCCTTAGTATTTTGGCCATAACTTTCTCTACAGATGTCCAAATTATGATTTATTTACCTTTCCGGAAACTACACACGATGGGCTACCACTTTCGTTTTTGAACCATATCAAAATTCCTAGTAGATCAAATGATATAGGCTTCCGAAGATGAACCAATGAACCTGTAGGTTCTCCCCCTGGACCGCCCCAGCGCTCCTCTTTCCGCCCCAGCAATAAAACTTCCACCCCAGCGTTAGATTTAGGCACCAAAACCATTGCCTGAGTTCCGGTAATGCCCAGACTCGCTCAAAACTCACCCAAAACACACCAGAGGCCCTCGGGACCTCAACTAAACATGCCAACACATCCCATAACATCATTCAAACTTAGTCGAGCCTTCGAATAACTCAAAACAACACCAAAACTCTAAATCAACTTCGTATTCAAGCTTAAGAACTTAGGAACTTTCAAATTCTACAAACAACGCCAAAAACTATTAAATCACCTCCGAATGACCTAAAATTTTGCACACACATCACGAATGACACAACAGACTTACTCCAATTTCTGGAATTCCATTCCGACCCCGATATCAAAATTTCCAATGTCGAATGGAAACGCTAAATTTTCGATTTCGCCAATTCAAGCCTAAATCTACCACGGACCTACGAATTCCATTGCGAACGCGCTCCTAAGCCCAAAATTGTCCAATGGATCTAACCAAATCATAAAAATCCAAATCTGATATCAAATACTAAGAAGTCAAAACTTGGTCAAACCTTTCAAATTTAAAACTTCAAGCTGAGAACCATTCTTCCATATCTATTTCGATTAACCTAAACACCAAAACCGACGATTGACATGAGTCATAATACATCATATGATGCTAGTCATGCCCGAGAACCTGCGAGCGAAGTAAAAATTCATAAAATGACCGATCGGGTCGTTACAGTATGTTATGATATCACATGTTGATTCAACTACCAGTTGATTTGCTCGGTCACATGTAGTCAGACACCGAGTGTCGTGTTATGCTCAGGCCATGTTTCGGGATGTTACAAGAACAAACACACATATATATGCCTAAGCAGTTGCCGCATAATGAGTCTTCCCTATTAAATGTGTTGCAATAATTGTTAAGAGCATTTAAGGGAAAACCAAAATGGGTAGGGTGATAATATATACTACCTTTACGTGTTTCATATACTAGTATTAGGGTACGCGGTTTGCACGTGTACCCTATATTTATGATTACATAATTTTAAAATTATTATGTATGTATATTAGTATTAAACAATACAATTTTGTTAAAAATACAAATTAAAAATAAAACCATAAAGTCCTAAAATAGTGAATATATGTCGATCCCATTTAGCTATGTATCCTATTAAAAGAATAATCCTGGCCCACCAAAATTCTTGGATGCCTTATTGTGATTAATGTAGATTTATGTGAGAATATATTATGAAAATAATTGTTATTTATGTGACCTAATATTGAAAATAAACAAGTAACCCCAAAATACTCTTACCGCGATTCGTCAAAATTTATGAATAATTTTGAATTTTATGGTCTGTTTTTAGAGATTTTGAGAAGAGGTGGTTGCTCTATCGCTCTTAGAAAAAAAGTGACAACGTAATATATGGCCATTAAGAAGTAATATATGGAGATGTAAAGTATCGTTTATCAATATTTTTAATCCCACAAAAGTCAAAACTTAGTAGACAACAATGAGAAAGTATATTTTCTTTTACTGCGCATGTCATATTTGTTCTTCTCTTAATTTTTTCTTTTTTGGGAAACGATTGTTTATATATTTAAAAGAAGTGTAGACTTCATCTTCAATAATATAACAGGTCTTTTAGAGCAATACATATTTGCAAGTCATCAAGATTCATTATGTAACGACTCCAATTCCCTCTGTACGATATTGATAAATGGGGATTTTGGCCACTCATTAGCGCCTTTTAGCTTTCGCTTTAGTCTAAAAGAGCTTAATTGTGTTTCCGTAAATTGATAAAATGTGCTTAATTGCAGTAATATTGGAAGATGAGCTCCCAAGATGAAATCTAAATCAAGAAGGAGTAATCTCAACTCAAGGAGAAAAACATGCACGAAAGCTCAGAAGTGCAGATTGTGAAGAATCTCCCATCAGAGAAATGTGAAAAATGCGGACCGCACATGATATATGCGGCCACAAAAAAATGAGTCAGAGCAAAAGATCAGAGAACCTACATCTCAAGTCCAACAAAAGTGTGAACCGCACAATTATTGTGCAGCCGCAAAAGAGAAGCTACACGGCCGCTATCACAGTTATGCTGACCACAGAAGAGCAAGGTGCGGCCGTAGACTTTACTCTGCGGACTGCAGAAAAAGAGCAGTGCAGCAGCAGATTCCCAACCCTGTCAAGACTGGAAAAAAATGCGGACCACATATGGAATTGTACGACCGTAGAACCTCCGAAAGGATATTTTTGTCCGAAAATTCTAGCCCTATATAAATAAAAGAGTTTAACCTTTTTAGGTTAAGTTTAGACATCAGCTGCTACGCTAGGCGGTTTTCTTTACCCTTTTCAGTAGTTTTTGCTATTTTAAGCTTTTTGAACATTGATTTCATCATTTTAATTATCAATATGAGTTTAATTATAAGCATGAGTAGCTAGATTTTCACTAGGGTTGTGACCCAACCCTAGAGTGTAATCTTAATGGGTGTTTGATTTATTGCTTGTTTATGGTTGGGTGTTTATTATTTAGCCTTGTTCTTACTTTTAATTATAGAATTAATGGTTGAAAACATTAGTTCATGCTTATTTGACTTGCTCTCTACTTGAGAAAGAGAGACTTAGTCTAGAAAAACTTGGCCAACAAGAAATTGGGTCAATTGAGAGATTGATAAGCCCAATTAAAGGGTTGAACCTAGAGATAGTAAAACCTGACTTGAGCTTTGTATCAACCATTCTGTTCAATACCCATTTGGGCTTAAGAAATTCAAATTGGGAAAAAATACTCTCTAACCGATATGTATTGAGTGGGTACTTGAGTGATAATAGCTATAATATACCCCGACCAAAAAAACAAGCTTTAAAGTATACAACCCATTAGGCAAACACCTAGGTGAAGGTCATTTCCCTGGGCCTTTTATATCATTTGAAAAACAACAAAAACAATTTTCTAGTTTCATTCTTTAAATTGCAATCGTAGTTTAAGCTAGACCTAGAAACAACCTAAATTTGTGGAAGTGTAAATTGAGATAATTCAAGCTTATATACTACAATATATACTCTTAAGTCCCATTCATAGCTCCCTATGGAAAATCGACCCCAACTCCTTGTTGGGTATTACTATTGCATCGACCATTTCATAACCTTAAATAGAGGTGTGACTTGGACAAGATCAATTTTTGGCGCTGTTTCTGGAGAGCTAAAAATGGATTTAGCTATATATTTGATTTTGTGTGTGAATTGTCGTTACTTATTTTTGTGAATCAATTGTAGGTACCATAATGGCAAACAACAATGATCAACTCGGAAACATGCCTTTGGGAGATGTGGACATTGATGATGATCAAGTTGATGAGGTTCTTTTGAACCTCAAGCAAATAGAAAATGCCGACCACCTCAAGATAACGTCCCAATTCCACCGCTACCTCCACCAAGAGCGGTTCCACACTCGGTGTTGCCGATTGAAGGGTATGCAAATAGTCCCTCCCCCTATTGGGGGGGGGGCAACTTTCAAAACATTAATGTAATGCTCACATTGCTCGAGCAACGAGGATTCTTCACCGGGGCTCTGAGTCAAAATGCATACAAACACTTGAAGGGGTTTGTGGACACTTGTTGGGGGAGTAAACAGACAAACGTCTCCGAGGATACTTTAAGGTTAAGTCTATTTCCCTTCTCTCTACGGGGGAAAGCCTTGGAGTTTTTAGAGAGATTTCCAAATCATTCCATCTATACACGGGATGAGTTGGTGAAGAAATTATTTCTAAGTTCTTCTCTCCCGGGCATATGGCTACTCTTAGAGAAGAGATTCTAGTATTAAAACAAGAGCCCAATGAGTTGGTGCATGAAATATGGGAGAGGTATCGAACATTGGTCAAAGAGTGCCCCAATAATGAAATGACGGAGGGTATGATTCAACAAACTTTCTATCGGGGGATCAATACAACCAATCAGTGCATGGTTAATCAACTTGCCGGTGGAAATTTCATGACAACGCCATATGCAAAAGCTTGAGATGTTTTAGATGAAATGTCAGACACTTCATCGGCATGGAAAAGTAGCGCAAATGTTCCTCAAGGTGATCCGAACGTGATTCACCTATATAAAGAATTGCATGATCATGTTCAATCCATTGCCGAGTTGACCACCACAATGAATCAATTAGCCAAGGCTCATCTTCAACAAGTGCAAAGTCATAAGCAAGTCAATGATGTGGAAGGAGTAAACATGATGGTGAACAAAATAAAGAGCAAGGGTCAACAAGTGCAAAACCAAATGGAGATCTATGTGCAAGAAGATAGTGGTTTTGATCAAGATGAATCCTACAATATGAACAAAAGGAAGAAATGAAATATGTGAAAAATTTAAAGGGAAAAGAAACAACTCTCAAGGCCCGAACCAACAACAATGGCGACCTCAATGTAATCAAGGTAATTGAAATTCCAATAGCCAAAATAATTGGAATAATAACAACAATCAAGAAAATTGGACTGGTGGAAAAAACCAAGGCAATTGGAGTGGCAATAAACAAGGATGTTGGGTAGGAAACAACCAAGGGGGATGGAACAATAATCAAGGCAATCGGGGGTCGGGTTTTCAAAGTCCCCTGATTTATCAACAGTCGAGAAACCTGCCTCCTTATCCTTCCCATGGTCAAAGTTCCTCCAACAATGTAATGGGGTGTATTGAGAATATATTCAAGCAAATGATTGAGAAGAATGCCAACTCCGATACCCAACTTGCCTCTCACAATACATCTATCCGTAACTTGGAAGTCCAAATAGGGAAAATCTCCCAAGCTCAAAATACTCGTCCTAAGGGGACACTACCAAGTGACACAATGGTGAACCCAAATGGTGGGAACAACACGGGACATGCCATGGCCGTTACTACAAGGAGTGAAAAAGGTGGGGATGCACCCACCTCAAGTCAATGGAAACTTGTGGATGATGAGCAAGTGGTTCAAGAAGATGATACCTTGAACAATATGGTTCAAGCAAATGATAAAGTGCGGATTGATATTGATGACAATGTGGAAGAGACTCAAGAGGAAGTGAACCCGTCTAGGGATCACATTGTTGACATACCGGAACCAGTAGTGCAAAAGGCTAAGGCACTAATTACTAGGCAATCCTCCTCCATATCCTCAAAGGCTTGCCAACAAAAAGGGCAAGAATCAATTCAAAAAGTTCATTGACATGATGAAGAGTCTATCGATCAATGTTCCATTGGTTGAAGCCTTGGAGCAAATACCCGGTTATGCAAAAGTTTAGGAAGGATTTAGTGACAAAGAAGCGGTCGATGAATTTTGAAACTACAAAAATGACTCATCAAGTGAGTGCAATTGTGCATTCATGGCTCCCAAGTTGGAGAATCCCAGCGCTTTCACGATTCCTTGTACAATTGGAAGTGCCGAGTTTGCAAAAGCTCTTTGTGATCTTGGGAAAAGTATAATGTTACAACCTGTACTTTAATATTAGGATGCATCGTAGTAATCCATATGACCTTAAAGGGATTAAGACCATTCATGAGGTTATAAAGTATTTGTGATTATGTTATTGTAAGACCCCGTAAGTTTAACAACCTTGATACTGTTAAATATATTTGATAAGGTATTTTGAGTGGAACATTTTTGTAAAATATGATTTTATATAGTTATTAATATTACTACTTTCGAATATGCTTTAAATTATACACATAATGAGAAAGTTTATGATATTTTCTTTATTGTAAAGATAAAAATTATTTTCTCACAAGAAAAGAAAGTTATCTTTTTACCATTTTATGAATTAAGAGTATGAAAATTTATACTCTTTATATGAGATTAGGAAAATAAAAAGTTGAGAAAATATATGCATTTTTACATGGATATTTTAATAAAATAATAGTGTACGTATTGATTTTATATGGTACCATGATTTATTAATTTTTTAATATTTTAATAGTATTACTTTGATGTTACATCTCGCATTTTATACGTTAAAGTTTCGTCATAAATTAATCGATGTAGACTCGGGAATGAGATTATTTTTGAGGTTATAAGCATTTATTCTATTTGTAACAAGTGATAAGTAAGTGTTATAAAGATCAGAGGGTAAACGAATTGAAGAAATTGAGTATCGTCGAATTTTGAAATTTTAGGATAAAATACGATCCAAGCTATAATACCCCGTATTTATGGATTAGTGCTATACAATATACCACATGACCATGATAGTAAAGTGTACAAAGTATGTTAAAAGTGAGTAGTATTTTAAGTAATTTGAGATAATTCTTAATTATGTGGGTAATTGGTTAATTATTGGTTAATGGGAGATTAACTAGTTAATTAAGAAATTGGTGGGAATTAATTAAGGCTTTGGATAAGCGTAAGGAACTTTTAACGTGGCATCCTTTGCCTTAGGGAAATGGTGACTCTTAAGTTCACATAAAAGGTGGCAAAAGCTACACATATAACAATTACACTTCTTTGTGTGTGAAGAATGAATTAAAAACATTTAGCATCTCTTTAGTTAATGGCTAATTCTTTCATGTTGGAAATTCATGCCAACACCTTGAGGATAATTCTTTTGAATGTGATCCAAGTCTCATTCTTCATCTACGACCTTCTCGAGCTGCTATGAGTAATTATGGTATATTAAGGCTAATTCTTCCTTCTTTTGGCATGATCCAAATAACGATACGCAAAGATAATGCTATTTCATAAGTGGTTCTATTCTTAGAAGTTAAGGATGTCTATATTATTCATTTCTGTAAAGTTATACTCAAGCATGTCTAAGTATGTTCCTAAGTCCCTATTGAGGTATTTGATAAAGATGTTAATGTTTATAATAGAGTGATCCATGAATCTTCATGCATTTACAACCGGTTGGACAGTTATGTATTATTAGTTGCCACTGGTTCGACAATCATGCATATTCATTTACCACTGTGCTACGGCCGGTTGGGCAGACATGCATATTCATTTACCACCGTACTATGGCCGGTTGGGCAGTCATGTATATTCATTTACTACCATGCTATGACCGGTTGGGAAGACATGCATTTTTATTTAACATCATGCTACAACCAGTTGGGCAGACATGCATCTTCATTTACCACCGTGCTACGACCGGTTGGGCAGACATGCATATTCATTTATGTAACGATCCGACCAATTATTTTGAGAGTTATAACCCCAAGGACCTATTAATTGCTTCCCCCGTATCTATTTCTTCTATTATGACTTTCCAGGAGGTTTTGTTTTGTTTTTTTGGAGTGTTTTAGGACGCTAAGTCCCTAAATGGAGGCTTAAGTCTTAGATTTTGGACCGTAGACAGAAGTGTATGAAAATGACTCCGGAATAGAGTTCCGTCAATTCTGTTAGCTCCGTTGGGTGATTTTGGACTTAGGGGAGTGTCCGGATTGTGTTTTAGAGGTCTATAGCTTAATTAGGCTTGAAATGGTAAAAGTCGAATTTTTGGAGATTTGGACCGGTAGCGGACCATTGATATCGGGTCGGATTCTGATTCCGAAAGTTGTAGTAAGCCCATAATGTGTATTATGAATTGTGTGCCAAATTTGGGATCATTCGGATGTGGTTTGATAGGTTTCGGCATCGGTTGTAGAAAATTTAAAAGTTTCAAGTTTTTTAAGTTGAATTGGAGGGTGATATGTGATTTTAGTGTTGTTTGATGTGATTTCAGAGCTCGACTAAGTTCATATGGTGTTTTAGGATTGGTTGGTATGTTTGGTTGAGGTCCCGGGGGCCTCGGGTGAGTTTCAAGTGCTTAACGGAATGAGATTTTGACTTAGGCCATTAATGAAGTTACTGCACCTAGTTTTATCGCACCTGCGCTCTTTGGGCCGCAGGTGTGGAGCCACAAAAGCGGTTTTGGTCTTGTCCAGTTGGGAGCGTAGGTGCGGTGATAGACTACATAAGCGGTAGCGAGCCGCTGGAGCGGGCTCGTAGGTGCGACCTAGTGCTCGCAGATGTGGTCGCAACTCATTTAAGTTGGCTTCACACTTGCGATGGATTTTCCGTAGGTACGGGACCGCATATGCAGTTGAAGGCACGCATAAGAAAAATCACTAGTAGAAAAAGGGCTAAGTGCGAGGGTTTGAATTCATTCTTCATTTTCAGACTTGGGAGCTCGGTGTCACACCTCCTTTTTGCGCGCCGGCCCCGAAGGGTAAGATGCGCGAGGGAGTTTTTCCAATTTAAGTGACAATATTCGAAATGGGATTATTTATTTAATTCAGAGTCGCCACTTGGGAAAGGTTTGGTTTTTGGTGTCCCAAGTCACCGATTTATCTTGAATCCCGAATCGAGGAAATTTTTGACTTTTCCAAATGAAGTCTGCGAACCAGAAATTCTAAGTAAGGAATTCTGTTGACCCGAGGGAAGGTGTTAGGCACCCTCGAATCCCGTGGTTTTAGCACGGTCGCTTAAATTGTTATAATGGCTAAATATCTGATTTAAATACATGTTTTGACTTATGTGCTTTTATTAAGTTTAAAATGCTTTTATTATTATCATTTATTTTTATAGAATTGCAACGTCGTAAAAAAACGCATCTCGAACCACGTCACAATCAATGCACCCGTAGTTGTTAACACATTTTCGACTCCGTTGAGATTTGAATTCGGGTCACATCAATGTGCACCCGAGTTTAAGAATGTAATTTAATTAAGCCGCGCCTAAAGAGTCTAACCGCGTTATTATTTTCGGGAAAAAGCCATGAAATTCACTAAACGGCCTGTCCTGAATTCTAAATATTTATTATGGTTAGTTATTGAAGGCCCCACAATTTTGCATTTTTATTTGGCGAGGCTCGTCTCTATTTTAGAGAGGATATCCTAAAACAGCTACATTTCTAAATGCGTTTGTCTAAAAATAGAAGAAGAAAGACACACGTTAACTCAAGTATATGCTTTGGCCTAACCTGGATCCTTATCAATTTCTGATTAATTATTTATTAACATGGAGAGACGTCATACCTTGTGCAACATGCTTTTAATTGGACAAAGAAGTCACATGCGAGATCGACGAAATACCAAACCTAATCCGAACAACATCCTAACAGCGGATTCAAATTAGCTTGCTTAAACAGGATTAATAGAATTCCTTATTAAAGGATGTTACTGATGATGTTCTAAACTAATCCCATACACTGCCTAAAGGAAATCTAACTGGGTGATTCAAAACTATATCATATTTGGTCAAATTTAAAAGCCGTTCGCCCCTACTTATTCAAAGCATGCTGAAAGAGTGAGTTTAATTTTAACAATTGTACTAAATAGTTCACATTCCATGAATTATATTTACATCTTGTATGCTACTAAACGAATCGAATACCACAGTTTCAAATCAACGTGAACATTAATTAAGTACAAACTTACTAATGTATTCTCTATTAGGCTACAAATTAAAAGACTTATACGACTTTAACAATATTCACAAAAAGCTGTAAGTAAAGCCACAAATGATTAAAATTCTTCTGATCTTTCGATTCAACTTTCATTGCGACATCAGTTACATCAGACAGATTCGAAGTGTGTACCTGAGAAGATGCTTACAATGGAGAAAGTAAAAGAGTCAATTGAGCAACAGTGCAAGCGAAACAGCAGTAACAGATGAACAACAGCAGGACAAATTCCCAGTGCAATATGCAGTTTAGAGCCAATGAAAGATGGCAGAATGTAGCAAATTCCAGCAATATGGGATCAGAATTTAACCAGAATGGATCCAGAACTGAATTGATGCTACACACAACTAGTAATCTCAAACAGGACTCAGAAGAAATCAATATGGAATAGGCAAATCCAGAATAGTGAGAACCAAGACAAAGATGAAAAATGCAGTTCCTCTTTTCTGTGTTATGCCTCTCTCTATCTATTTCTGTCCGTGTGTGTGTTTTCTAACAACTCTCTTCCCTGTTTTCTTATCAATCCCCCTTATATCAGTGTATTCCCCTTCCTTTATTATCAATGTCTATCTGTGTGTGTGTCTATGTGTGTATGTGTATGTATTTTTTGCTCTCTCTTCCCGGATCCCCTTCTCCTTTTTTTTTAAAACTGATGGAAGTCCTCCTTTTATAAGCCTCAAACCATCCCTTTAACAGCCTGTTTAGATCATCAGAACACCTTCCCATGTGCTGCCCCTTTTCAGTTTTCACTTAGCTAATTAAGTATAAACCTCCCCCATCATATTCCCTGGCAGTCTTACTTTTGAGTAATGTTTATTATTTCTGAAACTAAAGTAGAGTATGGGCAGCAGAAAGTAGTCTGACAGCATATGCTGTCAAACTGTTTTAATTCAGAAAGGGGGCCTTTATGCACATGTTGTGCACAAGTGCACATGCTATCAATTCAATTTGCAATTACAGACCACACCTTAGATTTCTAAAATCCAATTAATAACTATAAGTAACTAGACTCAGTTCCTAATTAGATTCAGGCAATGCTTGACAGCAGCAGGTCAATTTGTTATTGTTTGGACAATCGAAACTAATTGACGACATATGTCGACTCGACTATACTAATCATAACATGTACAATCGTAGTCAAAAATCAGGCATTTAACAGTATCGAACACATGACTCGAATCATACTGACCAAGCAGAATTGTACTGGGGAATCAGTTGATCAGTCAAATTTGAGGTTCGATTAATTGCACAGCACACACATATACACATTATCAGTAAAAATAGAAGAGGGATTCAATCAAACACAGAGGTTCAGGTAAGGTGGACAAACAACAGTTGATAAAAATTCAAAGACACAAATTAAAACAAAACATGAACAGACCTTTAATCAGCACATGGAATAAAGAAAACAAAACAAAACAAAACTTACCTTAAATCCCGAAAAAATCAAAGAGCCTCAGGTTGGATTCGAACAGGCCTTTCTTAAGGCTGAACGGACTTTAATCGAAGTGTTTCTCAGATGAGAAACACTTCGATTAAGGTCCATTAGACCTTAATCTCTTTGGCTTAAACGGATGCGGACCAGTGACGAGGAACCCTAAGGTTCCAAAAATCAGATCTGGGATTCATGCTTCCCTGGTCAGATTCGGACCAAACCAAGCATGGTTTGGTCACGAGGGGGGTCTGGGGAGTGTCTGGTGTGAAACTGGGGTCAAACGATGTAAGTCAGGTTCCGACTCGAATCTTCAAATGAAGATTCAAGAAGGTGGGAAGGGATTCGAGCTAAGTGGTTAACAGATCCATGTTCAGGGTTGTGAGGGGGTTCTATGGTGTTTAGGCGGAGGTCACCGGCGTTCATGCCGCCGAGTTTCTGGTGAAAGGGAGATGGGGACGGCTCTAGGGTTTGGGGTTCTTGTGAAGATGATGAAAGCTAGGGTATTGGATAGGGGGCAGGGTACGAGTGGGAGCTTATATATGGAGTGGATGAACGGATCCTGGCCGTCGGATGAGACACGATGAAGGGCCAGGATCCTTCAACTAATAGGAAACGGTGTCGTTTCAAAACTAGAGGGGTTGGGTCGGTCCGGGTGGAATGGGTCGGGTTCATCAGTGGGTTATGGGGAAGTGATCTTGGCCGTTGATCAATCTGAGATCAACGGCCCAGATCAGACTGGATTAAAACGGCGTCGTTTGGACGCTCTGGGTATCAGCTGGTTTGGACCGGGTTACACAGGGGTTTTGGGTTTGAGTTGGCCTCGAATTAAAAATGAAAAATAAGCCCAACTGATTTTCAACCCAATTTTGCACTCTCTTTTATTATTATTTTATTTCATTTTTTTATTTTAAAACAAAACCTAAGTAAATCAAATTAAAATTAAATAAACACTTAATACAATTATTTGCACACACATATTAAAATATTAAAAACAGGTAAAATCAAACAAAACAAAAATCACGGACGAAGACGCATATTTATGATTTTCTATTTAACAACCGGATTGCGGTTCAAATTACGCATGCCACGTACATTTTGTATTTTATTTTAATAAAATGGTCAAAAATCATAAATAATTAACAAAATGCCACGTAAAATTCGAAAATTGTACAGCATGACCATTTGTTATTATTTTTCATTTTTTTTGGAGCGACTGTCGCGTAAGACAAAAATCACGTGCTCACAGCTTCCCCTCTTTGTTCGGACACACGAAGAGTTTTCGTGCAAAGATAAAGTGAGCGGATATGAGCGATTTTTGCCTATGGACTACTCCGTGTGAAGCATGTTTTTTTTTTTGAAAGATTTGACCGAATCTTTGCTTCAAAGATTTCCTACATATCCCGGGCTAAACAGGAATCAGGTCAATGTAGTTCGGGAAGCTTCGGTAGCTGGGACTACCATGAGATTGCAATGCTTGCTGTTACTGCTGTTGCTGTTGTCAATGCTGCGTCACTGACCGCCTTATTACAACCAAAGGAAAATTGAAACTGAACTATATACTTATATGCATGTCAACTGCTAGTTACAAGATCCCTATCTATGATTCTTTTGCGACTTGATCTTGGGTCTCAGCTGATTTTGCTTGTAGACTTCGATCCGAATCTTGATGCTTGCGAGTTGTAGGTGCTTTCTCACTCTGGGCTACTCAGTGAGACGTGACTGGCAGAGTTCAGGACCTTAATCGAACGTTGGAGTCGATCCGCCTTCCATTTACCTCGATATCTCGGGACATCTTCTTTTTGTCTTTTTCTTCTTTGATTCTAAGTCGAGACTCATCTCGTGGGTCATTTCGATCCGTGTGGCTCGAGGTTAGACCTGCGGGAGAAAGCAAACAAACGAACGAAATTTTCTGCCCCAGTTTCACTAGGAAAATTCCGTGAATTATTCGCCAGGAAGTTTATAAAATTGATGAAAGAGGATATGCATGCTCAGTTCAGGGTTGAGGCCCTAAACCGACTAGCTGGGGAGAAGTTCGGTTTTAGAATTGAAACTCTAATACTGACCAACTGGGGGGAAAGTTCAGTTTAGGGTTCAAAACCCTAATGCTGATCAAAGGAAAAATTCAGTTTAGGGTTTAAAACCCTAATGCTGACTAAAGGAAAAATTCAGTTTAGGGTTTGAAACCCTAATGCTGACTAAAGGAAAAATTCAGTTTAGGGTTTAAAACCCTAATGCTGATTGCAAGGAAAAAGTTCAGTTTAGGGTTTAAAACCCTAATGCTGATTAAAGGAAAAAGTTCAGTTTAGGGTTTAAAACCCTAATGCTGACTGCATGGAAAAGCTCAGTTTAGGGTTTAAAACCCTAATGCTGGCTGAATGGAAAAAAGTTCAGTTTAGGGTTTAAAACCCTAATGCTGACTAAAGGAAAAATTCAGTTTAGGGTTTAAAACCCTAATGCTGATTGCATGGAAAAGCTCAGTTTAGGGTTTAAAACCCTAATGCTGGCTGAATGGAAAAAAGTTCAGTTTAGGGTTTAAAACCCTAATGCTGGCTGAATGGAAAAAAGTTCAGTTTAGGGTTTAAAACCCTAATGCTGACTAAAGGAAAAATTCAGTTTAGGGTTTAAAACCCTAATGCTGATTGCATGGAAAAGCTCAGTTTAGGGTTTAAAACCCTAATGTTGGCTGAATGGAAAAAAGTTCAGTTTAGGGTTTAAAACCCTAATGCTGACTAAAGGAAAAATTCAGTTTAGGGTTTAAAACCCTAATGCTGATTGCATGGAAAAGCTCAGTTTAGGGTTTAAAACCCTAATGCTGGCTGAATGAAAAAAAGTTCAGTTTAGGGTTTAAAACCCTAATGCTGACTAAAGGAAAAATTCAGTTTAGGGTTTAAAACCCTAATGCTGATTGCATGGAAAAGCTCAGTTTAGGGTTTAAAACCCTAATGCTGGCTGAATGGAAAAAAGTTTAGTTTAGGGTTTAAAACCCTAATGCTGACTAAATGAAAAATTCAGTTTAGGGTTTAAAATCCTAATGCTGATTGCATGGAAAAGCTCAGTTTAGGGTTTAAAACCCTAATGCTGGCTGAATGGAAAAACATTCAGTTTAGGGTTTAAAACCCTAATGCTGACTAAAGGAAAAATTCAGTTTAGGGTTTAAAACCCTAATGCTGATTGCATGGAAAAGCTCAGTTTAGGGTTTAAAACCCTAATGCTGGCTGAATGGAAAAAAGTTCAGTTTAGGATTTAAAACCCTAATGCTGACTAAAGGAAAAATTCAGTTTAGGGTTTAAAACCCTAATGCTGATTGCATGGAAAAGCTCAGTTTAGGGTTTAAAACCCTAATGCTGGCTGCATGGAAAAAAGTTCAGTTTAGGGTTTAAAACCCTAATGCTGGCTGAATGGAAAAAGTTCAATTTAGGGTTTAAAACCCTAATGCTGATTGCATGGAAAAGCTCAGTTTAGGGTTTAAAACCCTAATGCTGGCTAAATGGAAAAAAATTCAGTTTAGAGTTTAGAACCCTAATGCTGACTGCATGGAAAAGCTCAGTTTAGGGTTTAAAACCCTAATGCTGGCTGAATGGAAAAAAGTTCAGTTTAGGGTGTAAAACCCTAATGCTGACTAAAGGGAAAATTCAGTTTAGGGTTTAAAACCCTAATGCTGACTGCATGGAAAAGCTCAGTTTAGGGTTTAAAATCCTAATGTTGGCTGAATGGAAAAAATTCAGTTTTGGGTTTAAAACCCTAATGCTGACTGGTTGGGGGTAAAGTTCAAGAATGCTAGCTAACCCTTTTTTTGGATTTTCTTGTTTTAGTAGAAGATAAAAGGGAGTCTCGTGGAAACTTACCTTTCGAGTGATTTCCTTATTGCCAAGATATTTCTTGTACCCATGTACCTTATTTTTTGGGCGACACCTGCTTCTTGCACGGTTGTCTTGGATTATACCTGTTTCAACTTTTCAGACAAAGAACAATTGTTAGTTTGGAAATGACGGTCGGTTCGGTGACCTTGATCGTTCCCAGTTGCTTTGTTGCGTCCTCATTTCTGTTGCGAAATCCCGCCATTGATTTGATTCAAATGGCGAAACCCTTTAGACTGCTCAGGCTTGTATTTCCAGATTCTGTGATGATTTGCCTCGTAAGGCTCTTTTTTCTTTTCTCTCTTTTTTGTCCCGTTTTGCTTGGAGGTTCTCAACGGGGATTTTATTGGAGGTATTCTGTGGGGATTTGTACAAAAGGAAACTCTGTGGGGGAATATTTACAAAGTGGATTCTTTGTTTGGATTTTTTTGTACAATGGGGCATGCTGGGGATTTGTTTCGAAGTGGGCTTTCTAGGATTTGTTGGGGTAAGCTTGTTGGGGAATTTTTACAAAGGGACTCGCTGGGGACATACTGGGGAAATTCCAACGGGGATTTTTTATTTTTTTAATATATATATATGTATATATATATATATATATATATATATATATATATATATATATATATATATATATATATATATATATATATATATATATATATATATCGGGGAGACTCTGTGGGGGATTGTACAAGGGGAGACTCTGTGGGGATTTGTCCGAAGCGGTCTTGCTGGGGAAATTTCTCTCTTTTCTCTTTACTTCGAACGCCGCCAAACATCATGATTCTTCAGGTTTAGACAAACGTACCAATGAAACGAGGTGTTTTCCTTCATGAAACGGAATTCCGTGCAAACAAAACTGCCACCTGTCCTTTCCGGTATATCTAGAACTTGGGGTTAAACATGAAAGAGATTCGAAGAGAAAACAAAGAAAAGAAAAGACAAATTTCAGAAAAAGAGTATCTCCTTCGGGACGAGAAAGACTTATCTGAGGAAGACAATGCTGGCTTTAAATGGACATGACATGCTTTTTGGACTGGACGCCTGATCTTTAATGAACTTGCGTTTCCTGTCGGACAAAGTGGATCTGTGATTCCAAACCGGTGGAACTTTGCCGAGACCTTCTTAGGTGGAGACATTCCTTCGGCCAACAGCGCCCTTTGCGGGTTTTCGCCGGCTGACCTCTCTCATTTCTCTTCCTGTCATCGCTTGATAGCACTCTTTGTGAGTTTTTACTAAACAAGCTCTCTCATTTCGGTCTCTCTACTCCCGTCGCCTCGCAGTGCCCGAAGGTTTTCACCGACGAGACTCTCTCATTTTATCTCTCTCAATTCAAAGTGTGTCGGTCTCCATTTGTGACGCTTATTGGCTTCCCACTATCTTTGGTAATTGATTTGAAGGCTTGTGCTTGGTAAAGAGAGGTAGATGATACTAACTTCTAAACTGCTCAACGTACCTCGGTTTCAATTTCAGGGTGAATGGGATTTTATTGTTGGTGTGACTGAACCTCAGGGAGAGGCTGCCTACATATCCTTTTGGAATCAAGTCAAACGTAGTTCAGGCCTCAATCAGTGTTTTTTTTTTTTTTTTTTTTGTAAGCGGCTCAAAGGTTTGTAGAGAGAATTGGGCAGTGTTTGGGGAGTAGTGGGGAATAAAACCTTCATCATTTCAAATGTGTCAAGACTACTGGAGTATAATTCAGACGTAGTATCTCTTGACTGCATCCGCATTTACTGCTGTGTCGGGGTCATTTCCTTCGATATCACCTAAATACAATGCTCCTCTCGGCAATATCTTCCTTATGATGTATGGGCCTTTCCAATTTGGAGCAAACTTCCCTTTTGCTTCCTCATGATGCGGCAGAATACGCCTCAGTACCAGCTGACCTACTTCGAAATTCCTGGGTCGGACTTTCTTGTTGTAAGCACGGGCCATTCTTCGTTGGTACAACTGTCCGTGACAAACCGCGGCCATTCGCTTTTCATCAATCAAAGTCAATTGCTCTAACCGAGTCTTGACCCACTCGCTGTCTTCGATTTCTGCTTCGACAATGGTTCGAAGCGAAGGAATTTCTACCTCTGCCGGTATTACAGCCTCGGTCCCATAAACCAGAAGATAAGGAGTCGCTCCTACTGATGTGCGTACCGTAGTGCGATACCCCAACAATGCAAATGGTAACTGCTCATGCCACTGTCGGGAACTTTGGATGGTTTTCCTCAAAATCTTCTTGATGTTTTTGTTTGCCGCTTCCACAGCACCATTGGCCTTTGGCCGATAAGGAGTAGAATTCCTATGCGTTATCTTGAATTGCTCGCATACATCTCCCATCAAGTGACTGTTCAAGTTTGCTGCGTTATCTGTAATGATAGTCGCAGGAATACCGAAACGACAGATAAGATTTGAGTGTACAAAATCCACTACAGCTTTTTTAGTGACCGACTTGAGAGTGACAGCCTCTACCCATTTTGTGAAGTAATCGATGGCAACCAGTATAAACCTGTGTCCATTCGAAGCCTTTGGTTCGATTGGTCCAATGACGTCCATGCCCCAGGCGACAAATGGCCAAGGTGCAGACATGGGATGCAGCTCCGTGGGAGGTGCATGAATCAAATCACCGTGCACCTGACACTGATGACACTTCCGAACGAAGCTAAAGCAATCCTTTTCCATGGTCATCCAGTAATAACCTGCTCGAAGGATTTTCTTCGCTAAGACATACCCGTTCATGTGAGGTCCGCACACACCTGCGTGTACTTCGTGCATGATCTTTCTCGCTTCCTCGATATCGACACATCTTAGGAGATTGAGGTCCGGGGTCCTCTTATATAACAATTCACCGCTCAAAAAGAAACCACTTGCATGTCGCCTAATGGTCCTCTTTTGATCTCCAGTAGCGTGCTCGGGGTATTCTTGCGTCTTCAGGAACCTCTTGATGTCATGGTACCAAGGCTGCGTATTTGATCCCGCCTCGATTACATTGCAGTAACCGTGTCTTTCCTTGATTTGGATTTCCAAAGGATCGACGTGGGCGTTGCCCGGGTAGGGTAGCATTGAAGCCAAAGTAGCAAGTGCATCTGCCAGTTCATTGTGACACCTCGGGATATACCTGAACTCTATTGATGTAAAGCGCTTGCTGAGGTCCTCCACATGCTGTCGGTATGGGATAAGTTTGACATCCCGAGTTTCCCATTCACCTTGGACTTGTCGGATAATCAGGTCAGAATCTCCCATAATCAGTAAGTCTTCGACATCCTGATCGATTGCCATATGCATGCCCATGATGCAGGCTTCATACTCAGCTATATTATTTGTGCAAAAGAAACGCAGTCTAGCTGTGGCGGGATAATGCTGACCGGAAGGTGAGATCAAAATTGCCCCAATCCCTACACCTTTGGCATTCACGGCTCCATCAAAGAACATCTTCCAAACATGAGCGTCCTCCGAGACCACCTCTATGGCGTTTACTTCTTCATCTGGAAAGTAGGTACTCAATGGCTGGTATTCCTCATCGACCGGATTTTCGGCCAAATGATCTGCTAGCGCCTGGGCTTTCATTGTCGTGCGAGTGACATAGACTATGTCGAATTCAGTAAGCAGGATTTGCCACTTGGCCAGTCTCCCAGTAGGCATCGGTTTCTGAAATATATACTTCAAAGGATCCAGCCTGCTTATGAGGAAAGTAGTGTGGGCTTGGAGATAATGTCTCAGCTTTTGAGCAACCCACGTCAGAGCGCAACATGTCCTTTCCAGCAGAGTGTATTTGGCCTCGTAGCCGGTGAATTTCTTGCTCAAGTAGTAGATTGCTTGCTCCTTCTTTCCGGTTATGTCGTGTTGCCCGAGGACGCAACCGAAAGAGTTCTCCAAGACTGTCAGATACAAGAAAAGTGGCCTCCCTGGTTCTGGAGGGACCAAGACTGGGGGATTCGAAAGGTATTCTTTGACTTTATCAAAGGCTTCTTGACACTCTGTTGTCCACTTAATAAATCGACTGATGTAGTTCAACCTGCCCAACAAACTCATTACGTCTTTCTTCGTTCTCGGAGTAGGCAAATCTCTGATAGATTTTATCTTAGTTGGATCTAGTTCGATACCTCTCCTGCTTACGATGAAGCCCAAAAGTTTGCCCGACGGAACTCCGAAAGCACATTTGGCTGGGTTCAGCTTCAAGTCATACTTCCTTAATCTCTCGAAGAACTTCCTCAAATCTTGGATGTGATTATCCTGCATTCTGGACTTGACTATCACGTCATCCACGTACACCTCTATTTCCTGATGCATCATGTCATGAAAAATGGCAGTCATGGCCCTCATGTAAGTAGCCCCAACATTCTTCAAACCAAATGGCATGACCCGATAACAGTAGGTGTCCCAAGGTGTGGTGAAGGCAGTTTTCTCGGCGTCCTCTTCATCCATCAATACCTGATGATACCCAGCGTAACAATCTACAAAAGACTGTATCTCGTGTTTGGCACAATTATCAACGAGGATGTGGATGTTGGGCAGCGGGAAATTATCTTTAGGACTTGCTCTGTTCAGATCTCGGTAATCTACACATACCCGAGTTTTCCCGTCCTTTTTTGGTACTGGAACCACATTCGCCAACCATGTTGTATATTGGACTACCCGAATCACTCCCGTTTTCAGTTGTTTGGTGATCTCCTCTTTAATCTTGTCACTGACCTCAGTTTTGAACTTTCGTTGCTTTTGTTGAACTGGAGGACAATCAGGATGAATCGGCAATTTATGAACCACTAGATCAACACCTAGTCCCGGCATGTCATCATATGACCAAGCAAACACGTCTTTAAATTCAAAAAGAAGTTGAATTATCGCCTCTCGCGTTTTCTTGTCCGTGTGAATGCTTATCTTGGTCTCCCGGATTTCTTCCGGGGTTCCTAAATTTACCGGTTCAGTGTCATTCAGAATTTGGCTTAGGTTTATTCTCGAAATGTTCCAACTCTCGGTTTATTTCCCTAAAAGCCTCTTCTTCGTCATATTCTGGTTCTGAGTTCATTAATTCACAGTTAAATAGCTCGTTGTGATCTGGGCGTGAAGTCCGCAAGCATGTCATATTTAAAGCCGCATCATTATAACTGAAAGGAAAGATAAAAGGAAAAATAACAAAAATCAGAACATAAGAAAAAATGGGAAAACAATGACGATTTTTTTTTTAATTTTTCTTTGGGAAGTTGGAAGACAACAATGTTTACAACTTAGGAATTCAAAACAACAATTGAAAGGAAGAAAACGTCCAAGTTATGTCCTGGAGATAACTTGCGACACAGGAAAGGTGGCAGGACAGATCTACCCGGACTTCCGTCTAGTCGGGAATGGCGTGGCCTCCCAGTTTTGAAGTTTGGCGTTCGGTCCCACGTACAACATCTCAGCAGTGCTTGTGCCTTCACCTTGTTGAACCATGTGAGTCTCGTAGAGCATTTCCCTCATTGCCCCACATATCTCCTCGATTTCCTCAGCCGAGAAGACCTCGTCGTCCTCTTCTTCGATGTATCTTGGCCTGATGAAGGTTTCATACAAATCCGGCAATGGTTGAGGTAACTTCCAACCCTCATTTCTCCTTTTCTTTGCCCACTCTTTGTCTGCTGGAGTAGGTTTGAAGCCTAGTCCAAAAGGTGTCTTGGTGACTGGCAAGGTAATGGGTTCTGTTATTCCCTGAAGGGTTCGTCCAAGCCCTTTCCCTGGCCTAAATCCGTGCCGGATCATCTCTTTGGCCACCATAACCGAGGCGTTAGACAAGAAAGGCTGGGGGCAGGGTATTCCCTCTTCGTGCTGCTCTGCCAGTACAATCTCGAAAGCTTGATAGACCGTATGTTCGCTCCCTTCTCTCGGTTCAAGATATGGGATGGATGGGTCCCGATAGATAGCATGCTCGTCCTCTCCATGGACCACGATCTCTCGGTCTTCGTACTCGAACTTCACCATCTGGTGAAGGGTGGAACGCACGGCTCCTACCGCATGGATCCAAGGTCTGCCAAGGAGAAAATTGTAGGATGTATCCATGTCGAGCACCTGGAAGGTTACTTGAAATTCGACTGGTCCTATGACCAACAACAGGTCTATTTCTCCCATGGTATCTCTCTTGATGCCGTCGAAAGCCCTTACGCAGACATTGTTGGGTCAGATTCTTCCGGTCCCAATTTCCATTCTTTGTAGCGTGGAGAGCGGGCAAATGTCAACACCTGATCCCCCATCCAACATTACCCGCTTGACATAGTAGTCCTCGCATTTAACTGTTAGGTACAAGGCCTTGTTGTGTGCCGCTCCTTCCGGGGGTAAGTCGTTCCTGCTGAAAGAGATTTGGTTGACGGCGAAGAATCTTTCTGTCATCCGCTCTAGTTGTTCAACCGAGGTTTCAACTGGTACGTATGCTTCATTCAGGGTCTTCAGTAAGATCTTTTGATGCTCAGCCGACCTCATCAACAATGATAGCATGGATACTTGCTCGGGGCAGTTGCGCAGTTGATCTATCACTTCGTAATCCGGCATTTTCATTTGTTGGAAGAACACTTCCGCTTCTTCAACGCTCACAGGCTTCTTTGGTGGGAAGCGCCTTTGTGTGGCGTTGTTCAGCTCTTGGGTATTTGAGTACCTTCCAATGAAAGTATTTTCTGGAAGTTCTCCCATGACCTCTTTACCTTTGTACATTACCCAAGTCTTTTGATAATTCCACGGTACTGCGGACGAGTTGGTCATCGGCTTTTGTGGCACGCGTCCGATAACCACTGGCTCATTCAGTCGAGGTGGTTGAATCGTCCCCCGGACCACATAGGCCCCTTTTGGCACGTACATAGGTTTTGCCTTTTTGATCCCGAAGTTCTGCGTCTTCTCATCTCGACCTTGTGGTATGTAAAGGACTCCATCCCTTACCGGTACCACTTTCTTTTCCACCTTCTTTTCAGGCTCGCTCTTTATAGCATTGGCCTCCTCCCCCTTTTCTGGTTTCTAGTCTGTCTCAGGCCTTTTCCCGGTGTCGACAATGGCGATTATAGCTTTCAGAGCAGGGTCGAATTCTTTATCTTCGCAAATCATTCCGATCAGCGGCCCATTATCGTGAGCAGGCAATGGATTGTTAGTCACATTTGGGATCTTCTCGTCCCGTAGCACTATTTTCCCTTGCTCTATCAAATTCTCGACCACTCTTTTCAACGACCATCAGTCATTTGTATCATGCCCCTCGGCCCCTGAATGATAGGCGCATCTGACTCCAGATTTGTAAGAAGGTGACGTCGGGTTTTGCCTCGTTTGAGGGATTGGTTGCAAGAAACCCAAATGGACCAGCTTCGGGAACAAAGTAGAGTATGGTTCACTGATGGGCGTGAAAGTCCGCCTTCTAGGTGGTTCCTGAGGGCGGAAGTTATTCTGCGGAGGTTGTGGGTTATAGTGGTTGCGGTAAGGAGGCTGATTTCTGGGAGGTGGAGCTTGGCCTCGGTTGGCTTGTTGCGGCGGATGGGCATAAGGCTGGGCATTCATGACCATATAGGGTTGATGAGCATATGCCAGATTTGAGTGGGGGTAGTAGTGTTGTGGGGTTCTTTCCGGAAAACGGGGCCTGGGATGACGATACTCCCTTGCTTCCGAGGCTGCCATGGTCGTTTCTTCCTTCTTCTTCCCTCTTGCCATTCCTCCGGACCCGCTTTGGACGGCTTGGGAGGTCGCCCTTATGGCTGCTTGACTCAGAATCCTACCTGTTTTCAGACCATTTTCCACCATCTCTCCAATCTTAATCGCTTCCGCGAATGGCTTTCCCATGGCTGACATCATGTTTTGGAAATAGTCAGACTCTTGAGCCTGGAGAAAGGTAGTGACCATTTCCACTTCATCCATGGGAGGCTTCACCCTTGACGCCTGCTCACGCCACTTAATAGCATATTCTCTGAAGCTTTCTGAGGGTTTCTTCTTTAAATTCGACAGAGAATTTCGGTCTGGTGCGATGTCGATGTTATACTGGAATTGTTTTACAAAATCTCTGGTGAGATCATCCCATATATGCCATCGGGACATTTCCTGGTCCATATACCATTCCGAAGCTATTCCTACTAGACTTTCCCCAAAATATGCCATTAGCAGTTCTTCTTTTCCGCCGGCTCCCCGCAATTGGTTGCAGTATTTCTTAAGATGTGCAATGGGGTCACCGTGCCCATCGTACTTCTCAAACTTTGGGGTCTTGAAACCCACAGGCAGGTGTACGTGAGGGAACATGCATAGGTCGGCGTAAGAGACGCTCTTCTGTCCGCTCAATCCTTGCATATTCTTCAAACTTTGTTCAAGGCTTCTCATTCTTTTGGCGATCTCATTTTGTTCTGCGATTCTGGGGTTCTGATCCTGCCCGGGTGCAAGCTCGCACTGAGGCGGTGGAGGATTAGTGTTGGTAGTGAACCTAGTTGGTTCCATTGAGAACGATGGTTCTTGGAATGTAAAAGAGGATGAATCAAAGCTTGGCTTGTACGTAGCAGGCTGTGCCGTAATCGGGCAGGGTGGTGCAGTAAAGATATTCATGCTTGCATCGGTGGCTGACATTCAGGGATGAGGCTCAGAAGGCGATCCAGCAGAGAAGGCTGAAGTGGCTGGATACCCGAATGGGGTAGCAAGATAATTCATGGGGACATTAGAAGTCCCACTTGACCTGGAGAATAATTCAGGGAATCCGGGGATGACACTTGGCGACTCTTTCCCATTATTCCAGTCGTCCAGTATTTCCAACATGCGGAGTCGTAAGATTCTATTTTCTTCCGCAGTTGCGGATTCAGGTGTGAGGACGGCTGAGATCGAGCTCTCCTCGGAGACAGGGATTGTTTGCAACGGAATTTCTGAAGACATTTCCACACTTCCTTTTGACTTGATGAAGTAAGTGTGAGTACTGCTTCTGGTTCTAACAACAGGTAGTCGAACACTTCTCCTTGACCTCGTGAAGTATGAGTACGAGGCCAGACTTTCACCAAACCAACCGTCTTTTCCAAAAACCTGAGAAGATACTCAACGACAAACGCACGGTTAATTTGAAACAAGATAACAGATAGGCAACCTCACGTTGAGCATGATGCACCTACACAGTTAAGTGAATTCTACATGTTTGCGACGAAAGCATGCGTCATTCCGGCATTCCCTTTTCCGGCATTCCCTTTTTAGGCATTCCTTTTTTTTTGCGGTAAAAATGCGACCGGATCCGATGAGGATTGCCTACGTATCACGACGCCACGTGAATCAGATCGTTACGTAGTTCAAAAACACAAATGAGCGTAAAAGAAACAACCTTTTATTGTTGAAACGGTCTATTACAAACTACATTTTGCAAAAGAAAGAGCAAACTTTGAAAATAAACCTAGACTCAAAATAGACTAAAAATCAACCTGATGGGAAAACAGGCAGAAGATGCTAAGATACAGACTTGACTTATGAGTACATTATGGTTTTGAAAATTGGTGTCCGCGGGGCATCGTTCGGCCTCGCCGCGGTCCTAGGTGTGAGATCCCTCTCAAGTTGCTCCAGCTCATACATGGTCTGCTTGACATAACTCATCACTGCCGAGAGGACGGTAACGCTGGTCATGTTCTCACATCGTAGACATCGTCTGGTGATGGCATGGGCAATGGCCTTGATCCTATCTCTGGTTTGCTTCTTCTCTATGAGTAGGCGTTTTATCTGATCGCTACATATCTTGAATACCCGAGCATCCTGCATATACTGATGCTTCAGTTGCCGTACTTCTAACTTCATCTGGGCCAACAAATCGTACCAGTATCTGCTCTCAATTTGGAAGTCCTTGGCCTGATTAGCTGCTTTGATCTCAAGTGTAGCCATCTCTCTCTTCATTTTGGCAACAGTTTTCTCGTGGTCGCGTTTCGATTGGTTCAAGTATCGGCGATGCTTCTCTACTTTTGCTCCCCACTGTGCCTTGAGCTTCGCCATAGCCTTTCCCGATTCTTCTAAACCATCTCGCCATTCCGCGACTTCTCTTCTCAAACCCTTAATCAACTGTTGGTCTGATTGACTTCTGGGCTGTTCATCAAAAGACAATCTCAATTTTTGGATTTGGGCCTTAAGTTCTTCATTCTCTCGGACAAATTTATTCTTTTCGCTTCGATCTGCCGCGATTTGTATGCTGTTATTGAATTTCAGACTGTCAATTTGTAGCTTCAAATCATCGATCTCGGCCCGATACCCCTTTTCTTTTGCTAACCAGTTCCATTGCCCTTGGGACGATTCCATGAAATCTTTGAGATGCGGTCTCTTAGCCGGTCTTTCACAAGACAGGTCGCCCCTGAACCAAGCGTGATATCCTGGGGCAACTTCCCCTTTTGCTATATCCATTACACAAGTGCTTGCCGTCAGATGTTGGCACTCACTCCAGATTTGGCGAACTTCTTCTTTGGGAAAACGACCGTCTGGACCGATCTCAATCACTTGGGTACTCAGATCTTCATCTTTCGGCACCACTTGATACCTCCCAAGTTGCCTCAAAACCCGATATGGTGCATAGGGTTGGATGCTTTTAAGTCCCATCAACAGAAAGTGGGGTCTGGTTGCTGGCATGTATATGATTTCCTCAATAAGCGACCATCCGAGCATCCACTGGATTTGGCTAGCAGTGAGAGTTCGGAAAAATGAGGTCCATGATGTGACGCCTTCAGGTAGATTGAAACCTTTGACTCTAGTGTAGAATTCTCCGATACAAGTCTTCTCGGGCGAACCGTAACCCAAGAGCGGAGAGCGGTGGCATAAGTGATCGGTCATCCATATTTGCAACAGTAGGTTACATCCTTCGAAAAAGTCGCCCCTGGCTCGACAAGCAGTGAGAGCCCGGAAAATGTCAGCCATAATCATAGGTGCCAGAGTACTTTTATCTTGGGTGAGCAAGGTACTGACGACCCCAGCTACTTTTAGATCGATGTTGCCGTCCTTCCTTGGGAACACTATAAGACCTAAGAAGGCTGTCATAAAAGCTAACTGCCTGTGTTCGTCCCACTTTTGTCGGTTGCCTTTACTACACAGTTTGAAATTCGGCTTATTGAACCCGCCCTCATGACCATATCTAGCATACATGAGATGGAGACTGCAGAAACCTTTAGCAAGATCTGGGTGGTGAAATGTTCGGGGTATTTTCAGAAAATCCAGAAACCGGTGTACCGTGACGGACCTAGATGCAATCAAGTATTTGAACCTTAATGGAGCTTCATCACCCCCAATGTATCCCGCTATTTCCTCCAACGTCGGGGGTGAGTTCGAAGTCTGAAAAATGAAATACATTGTGCGCCGAATCCCAGTAAGTGACCAATGATCTGATAATATCGCCCCGAGGTTGAATGTCTAGTAAATCCGGGAGATTTTTCAGATATTTCCTCACTTTTCCTTGTCCCTCCTTGCCTAAGTCATTCCACCATAATCGCAACTCAAAAGGGATCTTGGTCATTATTGAAAACGATTCATTTTGTATCGTGCTCATCCTGCACATTTATTTAGGGTGATAAGCTTTATTAGACTCAAAATTTAAAATTATCTAGATTTTGTTTTTGCAAAAACGGGAGGTTGGACCCGCCGAGGGTTGCCTACGTATCTCACCCCGTGCGAGAATCAAACCGGCGTAGTTCGGTCGGATCAAAATAGGGAAAGAAAATAAAATCCTTTAAAGAAAAGAAGAATAACCCTTCTTTTTTTTGAAATTTTGTTATATGTTTTGTTTTTCATTTTATTATTTATTTTTGAAAAGAGACCAAGGAAATATTTACACATTTTAAACTTCCTCTTTTTTTTTTTTGAAATTTTGAAAATCTTTTAAAGAGGTGCTACAAATGAAACAATAATTTTTTTTTTGATTTTTTATTTATATATTTTTTTGGATTTTGAAAGTGATTAAAAGGAATAGTCGAAACTGAAAGGCCAGCTTTTTTTTTCATTTTTTTTATTTCAGAAAATTCCGGTTAGGTTTGACATTACTCGGACATGGTTTTTTTTTTCAAAAGACTAAGTAATTATCTCCCTACCCTGCTATTTTCCTCTTCTTTTTTTTGACATTTTTCGAAAACCGGTCAACATGAAGATCCGAAGCAAATAGGTGCGCACAACAAACGGGATGCAGCAGGATGGTCTTTTCATTCCAGGTTGCCTGTCCTAGACGGACCCAACCCCTGTGTTGAGTCCCCTATGTCAAATGCAACATGATGCAGATAAGCGTTCCTACTAGGGATCAGGCATGAGGTTTCGTTATACTAGGTTTATAACCTGGGTAGATGTTCTAGACTGTGCACCCGAGCGGACAACTCGAGTCGAGGAGGGGCAACTTACCGGGAACCAAAAGGCCGTCCGGCTTCGTAACTTATCCGTCCTCTTTCTTATTTTGGGTATCGACACTAACAGAATAGGGAGCCTCGACCAGCGAGCTTCTCCCCGGAGGTGAAGATAGAAGGGTTCGGTATAGTTTATATACAGTTCAGATAATATTAAAGCGGTAAAAGACAACGGTTAGCACGTTATGTCAAAACAATGTAATAAATATCAGATAATAAAGCCAAATATAACAATTATTCTAAGCTCGAATTCTTGAACCCTGAACCAGTGGTTCTGGGTTCGACTTCCCCAGCAGAGTCGCCAGAGCTGTCACACCTCCTTTTTGCGCGCCCGCCCCGAAGGGTAAGATGCGCGAGGGAGTTTTTCCAATTTAAGTGACAATATTCGAAATGAGATTATTTATTTAATTCAGAGTCGCCACTTGGGAAAGGTTTGGTTTTTGGTGTCCCAAGTCACCGGTTTATCTTGAATCCCGAATCGAGGAAATTTTCGACTTTTCCAAATGAATTCTGCGAACCAGAAATTCTAAGTAAGGAATTCTGTTGACCCGAGGGAAGGTGTTAGGCACTCTCGAATCCCGTGGTTCTAGCACGGTCGCTTAAATTGTTATAATGGCTAAATATCTGATTTAAATACATGTTTTAACTTATGTGCTTTTATTAAGTTTAAAACGCTTTTATTATTATCATTTATTTTTATAGAATTGCAACGTCGTAAAAAAAACGCATCTCGAACCACATCACAATCAATGCACCCGTAGTTGTTAACACATTTTCGACTCCGTTGAGATTTGAATTCGGGTCACATCAATGTGCACCCGAGTTTAAGAATGTAATTTAATTAAGCAGCACCTAAAGAGTCTAACCGCGTTATTATTTTCGGGAAAAAGCCATGAAATTCACTAAATGGCCTGTCCTGAATTCTAAATATTTATTATGGTTAGTTATTGAGGGTCCCGCAATTTTGCATTTTTATTTGGCGATGCTCATCTCTATTTTAGAGAGGATATCCTAAAGCAGCTACATTTCTAAATGCGTTTGTCTAAAAATAGAAGAAGAAAGACATACGTTAACTCAAGTATATGCTTTGGCCTAACCTGGATCCTTATCAATTTCTGATTAATTATTTATTAACATGGAGAGACGTCATACCTTGTGCAACATGCTTTTAATTGGACAAAGAAGTCACATGCGACAATGGAGAAAGCAAAAGAGTCAATTGAGCAACAGTGCAAGCGAAACAGCAGTAACAGATGAACAACAGCAGGACAAATTCCCAGTGCAAGATGCAGTTTAGAGCCAATGAAAGATGGCAGAATGTAGCAAATTCCAGCAATGTGGGATCAGAATTTAACCAGAATGGATCCAGAACTGAACTGATGCTACACACAACTAGTAATCTCAAACAGGACTCAGAAGAAATCAATATGGAACAGGCAAATCCAGACTAGTGAGAATCAAGACAAAGATGAAAAATGCAGTTCCTCTTTTCTGTGTTATGCCTCTCTCTATCTATTTCTGTCTGTGTGTGTGTTTTCTAACAACTCTCTTCCCTGTTTTCTTATCAATCCCCTTTATATTAGTGTATTCCCCTTCCTTTATTATCAATGTCTATCTGTGTGTGTGTCTATGTGTGTATGTGTATGTATTTTTTGCTCTCTCTTCCCGGATCCCCTTCTCCTTTTTTTTTTTTTTTAAAAAAAAACTGATGGAAGTCCTCCTTTTATAAGCCTCAAACCATCCCTTTAACAGCCTGTTTAGATCATCAGAACACCTTCCCATGTGCTGCCCCTTTTCAGTTTTCACTTAGCTAATTAAGTATAAACCTCCCCCATCATATTCCCTGGCAGTCTTACTTTTGAGTAATGTTTATTATTTCTGAAACTAAAGTAGAGTATGGGCAGCAGAAAGTAGTCTGACAGCATATGCTGTCAAACTGTTTTAATTCAGAAAGGGGGCCTTTATGCACATGTTGTGCACAAGTGCACGTGCTATCAATTCAATTTACAATTACAGACCACACCTTAGATTTCTGAAATCCAATTAATAACTATAAGTAACTAGACTCAGTTCCTAATTAGATTCAGGCAATGCTTGACAACAGCAGGTCAATTTGTTATTGTTTGGACAATCGAAACTAATTGACGACATATGTCGACTCGACTATACTAATCATAACATGTACAATCGTAGTCAAAAATCAGGCATTTAACAGTATCGAACACATGACTCGAATCATACTGAACAAGCAGAATTGTACTGGGGAATCAGTTGATCAGTCAACTTTGAGATTCGATTAATTGCACAGCACACACATATACACATTATCAGTAAAAATAGAAGAGGGATTCAATCAAACACAGAGGTTCAGGTAAGGTGGACAAACAACAGTTGATAAAAATTCAAAGACACAAATTAAAACAAAACATGAACAGACCTTTAATCAGCACATGGAATAAAGAAAAGAAAACAAAACAAAACTCACCTTAAATCCCGAAAAAATCAAAAGGCCTCAGGTTGGATTCGAACAGGCCTTTCTTAAGGCTGAACGGACTTTAATCGAAGTGTTTCTCAGAGAAACACTTCGATTAAGGTCCATTAGACCTTAATCTCTTTGGCTTAAACGGATGCGGACCAGTGACGAGGAACCCTAAGGTTCCAAAAATCAGATCTGGGATTCATGCTTCCCTGGTCAGATTCGGACCAAACCAAGCATGGTTTGGTCACGAGGGGGTCTGGGGAGTGTCTGGTGTGAAACTGGGGTCAAACGGTGTAAGTCAGGTTCCGACTCGAATCTTCAAATGAAGATTCGAGAAGGTGGGAAGGGATTCGAGCTAAGTGGTTAACAGATCCATCTTCAGGTTTGTGAGGGGGTTCTATGGTGTTCAGGCGGAGGTCACCGGCGTTCATGCCGCCGGGTTTCTGGTGAAAGGGAGATGGGGGCGGCTCTAGGGTTTGGGGTTCTTGTGAAGATGATGAAAGCTAGGGTATTGGATAGGGGGGGCAGGGTATGAGTGGGAGCTTATATATGGAGTGGATGAACGGATCCTGGCCGTCGGATGAGACACGATGAAGGGCCAGGATCCTTCAACTAATAGGAAACGGTATCGTTTCAAAACTAGAGGGGTTGGGTCGGTCCGGGTGGAATGGGTCGGGTTCATCAGTGGGTTATGGGGAAGTGATCTTGGCCGTTGATCAATCTGAGATCAACGGCCCAGATCAGACTGGATTAAAACAGCGTCGTTTGGACGCTCTGGGTATCAGCTGGTCTGGACCGGGTTACACAGGGGTTTTGGGTTTGAGTTTTGGGCCTCGAATTAAAAATGAAAAATAAGCCCAACTGATTTTCAACCCAATTTTGCACTCTCTTTTATTATTATTTTATTTCATTTTTTTATTTTAAAACAAAACCTAAGTAAATCAAATTAAAATTAAATAAACACTTAATACAATTATTTGCACACACATATTAAAATATTTAAAACAGGTAAAATCAAACAAAACAAAAATCACGGACGAAGACGCATATTTATGATTTTCTATTTAACAACCGGATTGCGGTTCAAATTACGCATGCCACGTACATTTTGTATTTTATTTTAATAAAATGGTCAAAAATCATAAATAATTAACAAAATGCCACGTAAAATCTGAAAATTGTACAGCATGACCATTTGTTATTATTTTTCATTTTTTTTGGAGCGACTGTCGCGTAAGACAAAAATCACGTGCTCACACTCGGAAATTAGCGATTCCTTGGAGGATTTTCAAAGGAAGTTATTGGGTAATGATTCCTAACTCATTTATTGTTGTATTCCATTAATCCATTGTTGATTTCATCATTTAATTAGGGATTTGTGTTGGAAAATTTCAGAAAAATGTGAGAAAATTTCGTAGGCCGAATTTTGGGGTTTTGATCGAGATTTTGGTATCGAATTTGAGTAAATTTGGTATTGTTAGACTCGTGATTAATGGATGTTCATATTTTGTGACTTTTACCAAATTCCGAGGCGTGGTACCGAGGAGGCTTTTTGGGCGTTTTTCTAATTTCTTGTTTTAGATTTGATTTCAATGGCTAGGTTAGTTTCTTGTAGCTGTATTTACGTTATGTAAATGATTTGGCTAGATTTGGGCCATATAGAGCCAGATATTCGTGGGAAGAGAATTGTTACGGATTGATTTGAGCTAGGTTCGAGGTAAGTGGCTTACCTAACTTTGTGTGGGGGAACTCCCCTTAGGATTTGGTACTGTTTTGATATATGAGCACCGTGTACATGAGGTGACCAGTGCGTACACGGGCTATTTGTTCCAAAACTTCATTTTCGTTAAGTAAAATATTTGTTTTCCTTTAACTGAGCTACCATAACATATGTATTATCCTGTTTAGTTTAGAACAACATGTCTACATGTCTTAATTGCTTATCTGCACTCTTTTCAGCATGCTTAGTAAATGTCATGCTTCTTCATTGACTTGTACTTTGTCTAAATTGTAGGATTTTGTGTTGTAGTTGTAATTCTTTTTTTGAGCTGTATATTTACTTTGGGACTACAGAACGGTATTCTGGGAGATCCCCCTGTACTACATATTTACTTTGGAACTATGGAATGGTATTCCGGGATATCCCTCTGCACTGCATATTTACTATGGGACTATGGAACAGTATTCTAGGAGATCCCCCCTTCACATTTATGTTTGGGACTACGGGATGACATCCTGGGAGATCCCTTGTTGTTATCTCTATGTTCTGAGCTGTTGCCTTTCTATGATTACATTCTTGTTAAATTACAGTACTTATTTTTATTGCGATATTTCATTCTATGTTATTTTAATATATACACACCAGTAGGGCCCTGACCTGATCTCGTCGCTACTCGACCGAGGTTAGGCTTGGCACTTACCGGGTACCATTGTGGTTTACTCATGACCTTCCCCATACATGTATTTCATATGCAGATCCAGGTACCGCGTATCAGCCGCATTATCAGTAAGGTGAGCCAGCTGTAGAGACTTCAAGGTATATTTGCCGCGTCCGCAGACCTTGGAGTCCCTATCTACTCTTCCCTTTGTCAAACACTTCTTGTATTTCCTTTTGTTAGACTCTGGAGTATAGAAATATTGTTTTCTTTCTGTAGTTTGTGACTTACAATGTTCCGGGTTTTGGGAGAGTTTATGTGTACATTTCGAGAGTGATTATTGTATATGCCGAGCGACATCTTAAATTCTTATTTAAATTTACCTGTTAGTTGTTAGCTTTTATGTATTTGCTTTCATTTTTTCCAAAAATGTTAGGCTTACCTAGTCATAGAGACTAGGTGCCGTCACGATGGTTCACGGAGGGACAACTTGGGCTGTTACAATTTACCACCGTGCTACGGCCGGTTAGGCAGTCATGCATTAACCACCGAGCAACGCCCAGTTAGGCAGTTACACATTTACCACCGAGCTATAGCCGGTCGGGCATTCATGCATTTACCACCACGCTACGGCCGACCGGACAAACATGCATTTACCACCGTGTGAAGGCCGGTCGGGCATTACCACTGATCAGTATAAGCATTAATCGATGTAGACTCGGGAATGAGATTATTTTTGAGGTTATAAGCATTTATTCTATTTGTAACAAGTGATAAGTAAGTGTTATAAAGATCAGAGGGTAAACGAATCAAAGAAATTGAGTATTGCCGAAGTTTGACATTTTAGGATAAAATACGATCAAGGCTATAATACCCCGTATTTATGGATTAGTGCTGTACAATATACCACACAACTATAATAGTAAGGTATATAAAATGTGTTAAAAGTGAGTAGTATTTTAAGTAATTTGAGATAATTCTTAATTATGCGGGTAATTAATTAATTATTGGTTAATGAGAGATTAACTAGTTAATTAAGGAATTGGTGGGAATTAATTAAGGCATTGGATAAGCCTAAGGAACTTTTAACGTGGCAGCCTTTGCCTTAGGGAAATGGTGACTCTTAAGTTCACATAAAAGGTGGAAAAAGCTGCACATATAATATTTACACTTCTTTGTGTGTGAAGAATGAATTAAAAACATTTAGCATCTCTTTAGTTAATGGCTAATTCTTTCATGTTGGGAATTCATGCCAACACATTGAGGATAATTCTTTTGAATGTGATCCAAGTCTAATTCTTCATCTACGACCTTCTCAATCTGTTATGAGCAATTAAGGTATATTAAGGCTAATCCTTCCTTCTTTTGGCATGATCCAAGTAACGATACGTAAATGTAATGCTATTCCATAAGTGATTATACTCTTAGAAGTTAAGGATGTATATGTTATTCATTTCTGTAAAGTGATATTCAAGCATGTCTAAGTATGTTCCTAAGTCTCTATTGAGGTATTTGATAAAGATGTTAATGTTTATAATATAGTGATACATGCATCCTCATGCATTTACCACCGGTTGGACAGTTATGTATTATTAGTTACCACTGGTTCGACAGTCATGCATATTCAATTACTACCATGCTACGGCCTATTGGATAGACATGCATATTTATTTACCACCATACTACGGCTGGTTGGGAAGTCATGTATATTTATTTACTACCGTGCTACGGCCGGTTGGCCAGACATGCATCTTCATTTACCACAGTGCTACAGCCAGTTGGGCAGACATGCATCTTTATTTACCATTGTGCTACGACCGATTGGGCAGACATGCATATTCATTTAGCATCGTGTTCCGACCGGATAGGAAGTCATGCATTTACCATCTAGCTACGGCCAGTTGGGAAGTTATACATTTAGAGCTACAGCCGGTCGGGCAGTCATACATTTACCATCGCGCTATGGCTGGTTGGGCAGTTACACATTTACCACCGAGCTACGACCGGTCGGGCATTCATGCATTTACTATCGTGCGAAGGCTGGTCAGTTACCACTGATCAGTTGCGCAGTCATGCATCATAAGATAAAGATAACAGTCTCAAAGAGAAGCATTATATATATATATATATATATATATATATATATATATGTAAAGTATGTATGTAGGGTGGCACTTTAGAGATTCAGGTTGATTCTTATATGTCTTTAATTAAAGTTGACTTATTGTTATGTTTCAGTTCCGCCTTACATACTCGGTACATTATTCATATTGACGTCCTTTTATTGGGGATGCTATGTTCATGCCTACAGGTATTGATGATCTATTTGACGAGATCTCATAGTAGACGAGGTTGGCATTCAGCGAAGGATCGGTAAGACTCCATCTCATTCGGAGTGCAACCGAGTCTATAAGTCATCATTTCAGAGTTTTACTACAGACTTATGGGTAGGCCAGTACCCTATCCCATTTGATATTAAATAATCTTAGAGGCTTTGTAGACAAAGGTTAATTTTGTACAGTATAATCCCATATGTATTCATGTTTTAAGAAAGATGGTTCATTAATAAAGTTTTTTCCCACTTATAGTTATACATTATGAGTTGTGGCCATGTTGGCCCATGATAGTTATAAAGACAAAAAAGAGGAGTTACAGAGTGGTTCGCTCGGGCCAATACGATACCGGGTGCCAGCCACGCCTCCCCAGGTTTGGGGCGTGACATATAAAATTGATGCCCTATTAGGTTCTCAAGACTCTGCGAATAGGGCAACCAAGACCCACATTTATGAGATTACAAATGGTCGATTGTACCATGAAGTGACCATTGGGAGTGATTGAAGATGTATTGGTTTGTGTTGATAAATTCATTCTTCCGGTGGATTTTGTCATTCTTGATTGTAAGGTTGACTATGAGGTGCCGATTATTCTTGGTAGACCTTTCCTTGCTATGGGGAAGGTTGTAGTTGATGTTGAAGCTGGATAACTTACCTTCCGGATTGGTGATGAAAAAGTGGTTTTCTATGTGTGTAAGTCCATGAGGCAACCCTAAAGCAAAAAGGTATGTTCTTTCGTATACTTGGTGACCGATGTGATTGTAGAAGAAACAAGTGTTGTGATGAATGTTGATGATATATTGGAAGCCGTCTTGGTCAACCTTGATGATGACGAGATGGATGGATTCATGGAATGTGTGAACTCTTTGCAAGGAATGGGGTCGTACACTTATGAATCCCGTAAATTGTCCTTGGATCTTAAAAATAAGACAACTCCTCCTACAAAGCCTTCAATTGAAGAGCCTCCTATCTTGGAGTTGAAGCCATTGCCTCGACATCTTCGATATGAATTTCTTGGTCCTTCTTCTGCTTTAACGGTTATTCTTTCCTCTTGTTTGACTAACGTACATGTAGACTCTATATTGGCAGTGCTACAAAAGAGGAAAAAGGCCATTGGATGGCGGATATTCGGTGGATAAACCCCGCATTTTGCATGCACAAGATTAACTTAGAGGAAGGTGCCAAACCATCTACTGAACATCAAAGAAGACTCAACAAAGCCATGCAAGTGGTTGTCAAAAAGGAGATCATCAAGTGGTCGGATGCCGGGGTTGTCTACCCCATTTCCGATAGTTCGTAGACTTCTCCAGTTCAATGTGTCCAAAAGAAATGGGGCATGACGGTGGTCACCAATGATAAGAATGATTTGATTCCTACAAGAATGGTGACCGGGTGGAGAGTGTGTATGAACTATCATAAGCTCAACAAAGTCACAAGGAAGGACAATTTTCCACTTCACTTCCTAGATCAAACGCTTGATAGATTGGCCGGCCATGCTTTCTATTGTTTACTTGATGTTTATTCCGGCTAAAACCGAATTCTTATTGCTCTGGAGGATCAAGAGAAAACTTCCTTTACATGTCCTTATGGTACTTTCACCTTCTAGCGGATACCGTTTGGGTTGTGCATTGCACCGATGACTTTTCAAAGGTGTATGATGGCGATCTCCACGAACCTGGTGGAGGATTACCTTGAAGTCTTCATGGATGACTTCTCGGTGGTCGGGAATACCTTCGATGATTTTCTCGCAAACTTGGATAAAGTGTTGGCAAGATGTGAAGAAACAAACTTGGAGCTCAATTGAGAGAAATGCCATTTCATGGTCGAGGAAGGCATTGTCCTTGGCCACAAGATCTCAAAAAATGGCATTGAAGCCGACAAAACAAAGATTGAGGTGATTTCGAAACTTGCACCTTCAACTTTGGTGAAAGGCGTGCAGAGTTTCTTAGGCCACGCAGGATTTTACTGGCATTTCATCAATGATTTCTCTAAAGTGGTGAACCCGTTGTGCAAGATTTTTGAGAAAGATGATAAGTTACATTTCAATGATGATTGCATGGGAGCCTTTGAATTTCTAAAATTCAAGTTTACTACTACTCCCATTATCACCGCTCCAAATTGGAATGTCCCTTTTGAGCTCATGTGCGATGCAACCGATGTAGCGGTAGGGAATGTTTTGGGGCAATACATCAACAAGATTTTTCATCCAGTCTACTATACTAGTAAGACCATGAATAGTGCCCAATTCAACTACACCGTTACAAAGAAAGGCTCCTTGACATTGTGTTTGCTATTGAGAAGTTCTGCCCGTACTTGATGGGTGCAAAAGTGATTGTTCACACGGATCATGTGGCACTTCGTTATCTTATGAGCAAGAAAGATCCCACATCCCGGTTGATGAGATGGGTGCTTTTGTATCAAGAGTTTGATATAGACATCCAAGATCGAAAAGGAAGTGAAAACCAAGTGGTGGACCACTTGTCTCGTTTGGAGGAGGAGGGGAGGTCGCATGATGGCCTTGAAATCAATGACTCCTCCACGATGAGCATCTTTTGGCTATTTCAATGAAAGAGAAGCCATGGTTCGCGGATCTAGCAAATTTTCTTGTGAGTGGTATCATCTCGGATGAGTTCTCTTCAAACCAAAGGAAGAAGCCCAAACATGATTGTGCAGACTATTATTGGGATGAACTGTACCTTTTTCGGATTTGTATTGATGGAGTGATTAGAAGATGTGTACCAGCGGAGGAACAATATGAAATCCTTGGGGCTTGTCATTCTTCGCCGTATGGTTGCCACCATGGTGGAGCAAGAACGACGGCTAAAGTGCTAAGTTGTGGTTTCTATTGGCCCACTCTTTACAAGGTTTCAAGTGATCTAGTCAAGCGTTGTGATGAATGTCAAAAGGCTGGTGGAATCTCAAAGAAAAATGTAATGCCCCTCACCACCATTTTAGAGATTGATATTTTCGATGTGTGGGGTATTGACTTCATGAGTCCTTTTGTGAGTTCTTTTGGAAACACCTACATCTTGGCCACGGTTGATTATGTGTCTAAATGGGTTGAGGCTGTTGCTTTACCCAACAATGAAGCGAGAAGTATGGTGGTGCTTTTGAAGAAGAATACTTTCACAAGGTATGGTACTCCACAGGCTATTATAAGCGATGCGGGATCGTATTTTTGCAACAAAGCTTTCGACACTTTACTCACCAAGTATGGTGTCACTCATAGAGTCACGACTCCCTATCATCCATAAGCAAGCACTCAAGTGGAAATCTACAATCGGGAGATAAGACTAGTTTGTCCAAAATAGTGAATGATTACCGGATGGATTGATCAAAGAAACTTGATGATGCTCTATCGGCTTATAAGACGACTTACAAAACACCTATCAGAATGTCTCTATACCGTTTGGTGTTTGGAAAAGCTTGTCATCTTCCGGTGGAGCTTAAACACAAAGCCATGTGGGCTTTAAAGAAGTTGAATCTTGTGTGGGATGTCGCGACCAACTTAAGAGTGGCACAATTGAATGAGTTGGATAAATTCAGGTACAATGCATACACAAGTTCATCCTTATACAAGGAGAAGATGAAGTACATCCATGACAAGTACATTTTGAACAAGGAGTTTAAAGAAGGTGATCTTGTGTTGTTGTTCAATTCTCGGCTACGAATGTTTCCCGGAAAGTTGAAATCTAAATGGAGTGGCCCGTTTGAGGTTGTGGGTGTGACACCCTTTGGTGTATTGGACTTGAAGAATAAAAATGATGAGGTGTTTAGATTCAATGGTCACCGGGTGAAGCATTATATAGGTAAAGTTGGTGATGGACACATTGTGGCGGTAATTCATTTTAAGTGATGGTAATCTACGTCAAGCCACGATGTTAAATCAAGCGCTTCTTGGGAGGCAACCCATGTTTCTTTTTCTTTTTATTTTCTTCTTCTTCTTTAGATAGGTCTTATTTTATGCTAATTGGATCTGAAGTGTGTTGTAGGAATAAATGTGCTTTATAGGAACCGTGCTAAGAAAAATTGGCTAAGAATGGAAAAAGTGCGGACCGCACAATTTTGAATGCTACAACAGAAGGCAACCGTGGCCGCAAAAAATTCTTGTGTGGACCACACAAATTGAGATGGAAAAATGCAAACTCTTTGAATTTTGTTTGTCATAGAAATAGCTAAAGTGCGGCCGCACAGTGAAATATGCAGTCCGCACCAAAATCTACTATCGCACAGCTAAATCTGCGGATCGCAGATCATTAAAGGAAATTTAACCTCCAGTTTGGATGATTTTTAGACATTTGGTTTGTAATAACTGACAATATTTTCTTCTTTCTCTTTATTTTGTTTATATATTCTCTCTGTTCTCTATTGATGTATATACTCTCTTCCTCTCCCATTATGTATATTCGTAATGCTTTCAGTAGTTTGATTTGTAGCTTCTTTATTCTATTTATTAGTAGCCAGTGTTTAATTTAGTGGCTTCTTGTTTAATCTAATAGCTTCCTTTTAATTTAGTAGCTTCTTTTTATGTTTTAGTGGACAATAAGCCTTTGGTTTTCCAAATGCCACGGTTCTTTCAATAGGTAGTTTTTGTGTGAACCGGGTGACTCTTCCCAACAATGGATGGCATGACAACCTTCTTAAGGTATTGAGTCAATTTTTCGTGTTTAGGTAAGAATAGTAGTAATAATGAATAAAAGACCTAACTGAGTTAAGTGGACAATAAACCTTTGGTTTTCTTAATCCCCTTCTCTAAGAGCTCCAAAAATCGCCCAACAATGGAAGAAAATGAGCTGAAATAGCCTAAGCCCCGATTAGTAAAAGTTTCCGCCCAGGTCTGCGAAGAGGCCTCGTGATCGTGAAGGCAAACAGCCCAGGCCCAGGGAATTTCACCCATCGCAAACGCGACAAGAGCCTCGCGAACGCAAAGGCTTGCTTGGCCTACCCTACGCGAACGCAAAGAATAAACAGCGGCTACCCAGCTCGGCCTCTTCTACGCGAACACGAGCCAAGTCACATGAACGCTATGTCTAGAGGACCCTAACCTCTGTGAACGCGATCTTGAGCATGCGAACGTGAAGGGCAAAAGTTCCCAGCCTACAGCACCTCAAATCCTTCATCGCAAACGTGACGGGCTGACCGCGTTCACGAAGAAGGAAACCGTTAGCAGATATCTGGTGTGTTTCTACTCAACTCCGGGAAGTCTGAAATGCATCCGAGCCCCTCGGAACCCCGTCCAAATGCACTAAGAGGTCAGTATTCATAACACGGACTTGCTCGAACTCTCGAAATGCGTAAAACAACAATGAAACCAAGAATCACGCCTCAAAACAAAATTAAATCAAACATTGAACTTCATGTTTTCCAGATTCTCCGAATGCGTCGAATCATACTTAGAGTTCTCGGAATGACACCAAATTTTGCGTGCAACTCTTAAATGACATTACGGAACTATTCCTAGTTTCGGAATTCAATTCGGGCCTCGATGTAACCAAAACCCGCTCCAAACCTAATTTAATGAACTTCAAATTTCTTCAAGAACCAACTTTCACTATTATGCGCCAAAACGCTCCCGGGTCATCCAAAACTCAATTCGAACATACGCCCAAGCCCGAAATACTCGTATAAACTGATTGGAACCGTCAAATCCTGATTCTGAGGTTGTTTACTCAAATTATTGATCGAAGTCAAACTTGGCCTTTTAAGCCAACCTTAAGGAACAAAGTGTTCCGATTTCAATCCAATCTCTTCCATATCTCGAACCAACCATCCCCACAAGTCATTAATCAGTAAATGCAAGTACAGGAAGTCTCATTTAGGGGAATAGGGTTCTAAAAGGCCAGCGACCGGTCGAGTCGTTACATTCTCCACCTCTTACACAAACATTCGTCCCTGAACGGGTTTAGATTCATACCTGAAGTGCTGAATAAGTGTGGATATCTGCTCCGCATGTCCTCCTCGAACTCTCACGTCGCCTCCTTGACTTGTTGTCCCCTCCACTAAACCTTTAACGTGGAAATCCTCTTGGACCTCAACTGGCGATCCTGCCTATCAACAATAGCAACTGGCTCCTCCTCATAACCCAAGCTCTCATCTAGTTGAATAGTGCTGAAGTCTAACACACGTGACAAGTCGGCATGATATCTCCGGAGCATAGACACGTGAAAAACTTGATGAACCCCTGATAGGCTGGGAGGTAAAGCAAGCTCATAAGTAACCTCCCCAACTCGCCTCGACACCTCAAATGGACCTATAAACCTTAGGCTCAACTTGCCCTTCTTCCTGAATCTCATAATACCCTTCATCGGTGAGACCTTCAAGAGAACCTTCTCGCCGACCATAATTGATACATCAAGCACCTTCTGATCTGTGTAACTCTTTTATCTAGACTAAGATGTGCGAAGTCGCTCCTGAATCAACGTTACCTTTTCCAAGGCATCCTTTACCAAATCAGTACCATATAACCTAGCCTCACCAGGCTCAAACCACCCGCTAGGAGAATGACATTGCTGACCATATAAAGCCTCAAATGGATCCATCTCGATGTTGGACTGATAACTATTGTTGTAAGAAAACTTGGCCAAGGACAAGAACTGATCCCACTACCCTCTAAAGTCAATGACACATGCTCTTAGCATGTCTCCAATATCTGAACTGTCTGCTCTGACTGCCCGTCGGTCTGTGGATGAAATGATGTGCTAAGCTCTACACGAGTCTCCAACTCACTCTGTACGGTTCTCCAGAAATGTGAAGCGAACTGAGGGTTCTATCTGATATGATGGAAACAGGCACCGTGTAACCGAACTATCTCCCAAATAAAAATCTAGGCCAACATCTCTGAAGTATATGTAGTCACAACCGGAATGAAGTGTGCCGACTTGGTCAATGTGTCGACAATGACCCAAACGATATCAAACTTCCGCAAGGTCCGCGGCAACCCAACTGCAATGTCCATAGTGATGTGCTCCCATTTCCACTCAGGTATAGTCATCTGCTGAAGTAGGCCACCTAGTGCTCATACATGACCTGCTGGCAATTTAGATATCTAGCTACATACTTCACTATGTTTTTCTTCATCCGCCGTTGATAACTAGGGATTATAGTCTATTTTATACTCCTTTTTGCTTGAGTTTTGGACTAAAACTGTTTACAAGTAATCCCGAAAGCTTACATGTTGTTCTTGTTTGCAGTATTTGGTCAAAAAATGACAAGGAAGTCAAAACCATCTCAAAAAAGAGTGAAATCTGCTCAAGTACCAAGAACAAAATAAAGCACTGCTATAACAGTAAATCCACCGCAGCAGCAATAGCCCCACTGCGACTGTAGTGCATTTGTTGCGGTTCGTGGTGGAAAAGATCAGAGAGATGCAATTTTGTAAGCTCAAGCAATGCGGTCCGCAATAGATTCTTTGCAGCTACAGGAGCCTCATTGCGGTAGCAATCCATTTTATATGGTCCGTGCAGAGGGGATTCAGAGAGACAGGAGTTTGGAAGTTGGAAGCCACCGCGGTCCGCGGTGAAGACAACGTGGCTGCAATGCATTTTTCGTGGTCCGCGGTACCTCCGTCATTGGTATTTTTGTCCAGAAAATTCGGCCTTGTATAAATACTTCTTTTTCATATTTTTAGGGTATCTTTATCTTAGTAGAGCACGTGAACGACGGTTTTAGTCCATTTTGAGTAATTTGTAACTAGTTTAACATTGAATCTTCAAATCTTAGCTTGTAAACATATTATATTGGTTATTCTTCATCTAAATATTTGATTTCTTCCATTATTATGAGTAGCTAGATCCATTAGTTAGGGTTGTGGCTCAACCCTAGTGTGGGTATTTAATGGGTCTTTTGTTTTAAGGCTTAAATGTTTATGGGTGGTTGATATTTGGATTGATTTGTGTTTTCCATGTTGAATTAGTGGTTGCAAACACTAATTTGTGCCTTTTTGACTTGGGCTCTTCTTGAGAAAGAAAGCTTGAGTCTAGGAAAATCATTCCAACAAGGAATTGGGGTGTATTCAAGAGATTGATAGCCCCAATTAAAGGGTTAAACCTAGAGATAGCAATACTCGACTTGAGCCTATATTGCTTGCACAATTTTGACACCCAATTGGTCTTGAGAAAGACAATTAGGGCAAAGTCACTCAAGCTACCGAGAGGTATAGAGTGAGTAGTTTCGTGCATTGTCTATATCGCAATCCCCAACATAATAACTTTTCCTTAGGCTTTAGAACCCGTCAAGTATTCACCTAGGAAAAAGTCACTTCTCTAGTGCCTCGTTAACCATTTAGAAAACCTTGCAAGCATTTATACTTAGCTTAATTCCCATATCTTTAGTATAAAAATTATAAGTAACAAACAAACAAATATGATTGGAAGTGTAATTAAGAGCACTACGCACTGCTAGTATAGATAGGAATCCAAATCTCAACATTCTAGCTCCCTGTGGATTCGATCCCGGCCTTCTCGGGTAAAAGCTGCATCAACCGCTCTTGCCACTTTGTAGTGGTGTAGGGTTGGACTCGATCAGTCGCCATCAATAATACTATCTCAGGTCACGATAAATTTTCATAGCACCTGGATGAATAAAATACCGAGAACTGTGTGCCTTCTCTCAAATCATCTCCCTCAAACCCTCGACATTAGGAACACATAGACGACCCTAGAGTCGCAGAAAACCATCCTCGCCAATAGAAACCTCCTTGGCACTACCCTGTAGCCCCGTCTCTCTTAGAACTGCCAAATGCAGATCATCAAACTGCCGAGCCTTGATCTACCCCAATAGTGAAGACTAGGCAACAACAGATGCAAGAACTCGGCTGGGCTCTAAAATATTTAACATCACAAGTCTGTTGGCCAAGGACTGAATGTCCAAAGCAAGTGGCCTCTCCTTTGCTGAAATGAATGTCAAGCTACCCATACTCTCTGCCTTCTTGCCTAAGGCATCCCCGACCACATTTGCCTTGCCTAGATGATAAAGAATGGTGATGTCATAATCCTTTAGTAACTCAAGACCCACACTGTCTCAAATTGAGATCCATTTTCTTGAACAAATGTTGTAAGATGCGATGATTAGTATAAAACTTAGATGACAACCCATGCAGATAATGCCTTCATATCTTAAGAGCATGAACAATCGCGGCTAACTCTAGGTCGTGCATGGGGTTATTCTTCTCATGAATCTTCAACTGACGTGAAGCATATGCAATAACTCGCCCCTCCTGCATCAATACACAACCCAAGCCAAATGCGTGATACGTTATAATACAACGTATACATCCCTGAACTGGAAGGCAACACTAGAACTATTGTTGTAGTCAAAGCCGTCTTGAGCTTCTTAATGCTTGCCTCACAATCATTAGACTAACGGAATGGATCACCCTTCTGAGTCAATCTAGTCAAAGGCGTTGCAATGGATGAAAACCCATACACAAACCGGCAATAATAACCTGCTAATCTTAGGAAACTCCTGATCTCAGCCATCGAAGTGGGACGTGGCCAACTCTGAACTGCCTCAATCTTTTTGGGATCCAGCTTAATACCCTCTCCTGACACAAAATGCCCAAAGAATGGCACAGAGTCTAGCCAAAACTCACATTTAGAGAACTTATCATATAGCTTCTGTTCTCGCAATGTTTGAAGCACCACTCTAAAATGCTGCTCGTGCTCCCCCAGGCTACGTGAGTAAATCAAGATGTCATCAATGAAGACAATAACAAAGGAATCAATATAAGTCCTAAACGCTCTGTTCATTAGTTCCATGAATGCCATTGGGGCATTAGTCAAGCCGAAGGACATCACCAGGAACTCACAATGGCCATATCTAGTATGGAAAGCAGTCTTCAGGGCATTTGAGTCCCAAATCTTCAGTTGATGATACCTTGATCTCAAGTCGATCTTAGAGAACGCCCTAGCACCCTGCAACTGGTCAAACAAATCATCAATGCGCGGCAACGGGTACTTGTTATTGATGGTAACTTTGTTCAACTAGCGGTAATCAATGCACATCCGCATAGTCTCATCTTTCTTCTTTACAAATAACACTATCGACCATGCATTGAAAGATGCTGAAAAGACAAGTCAGCGGGATACCTCAATTGCCACAAAAGCCTTTGTCATGAGTATGACATCATCAATATAACACTATCGCGGGTAATTATCATGGTCATTTCTTATCGTTCTACTCTAAGAAACGCGGGGACTATCTGTATATGGTAAAATCGGAGGGTCCAATTTTCCATCGTTATGACGTCTCGAAGGCTCAAAATCATGGTCGAGTTTCATCAATCGAGGGGCATCGATGCTCGACCTCAATACTGTATGAGACTGATGATTACGGAAAGAAAGTGGAGAGTTCCCAAGGCGTGAAGTTAGAGCTAACAAAATATGTCAGGCTAGTCTGAGCCCGTATCGTGGCATTAACTAGGTGTCCCACCTCCATATCTTTATAATAAATGCACTTGTACTATGTTGGGATTCCCCTCTTATATAAAGGGGATCCTTATCATTTTGTCGACATTTGTTGCTCCATACTAAATATACAAGAACATTCTCTCTGCTCTCTAATATATTCTCTTGATTTGATTACTTCATTTATTGCTCGTATTTATTGTGTTCTACTAAAAGTTCACCATTTATTTCTTATTATTGGTCATAAAGAGTCATCTTTGATCTATTTATAACTGTTAGTCTCCATCGGCCACCTTCCCAACCGAGCTTTAAACTCGACCCCGAGGCCCTCGAATAGGCAGGCTCGAGGCCCCGATTGGCAGCGATTTGGTTTGATTAACATATAGTTTTTATGCTCTTATTTCTTTTTTAAGTCTTTCACATAGCATCAATTGCCTAACGACTAACATAAAAATAGACCACGTATTTTTTGAACCACTAAATCAAATTTAATTGTTATTACCATTTTTACAGTAAACAGTTTGGTTCCCACCGTGGGGCTAAAAATAATAGTGATTATTATCTTGTTGTTTTAACTACATAACGCAAGTTATCTTTCACGCTTTTTCTTGCCAAAGATCTTTGATTTCAGGTCAAAATATCTGACTCAGTGAACAACAATCTTGAGAACCACGGAGAAAATGGTGTGGATGTTCCAGGTGTTAGTGTACCACAACGAAACCTGAGAACGCACCAGAACCGATTCCTGTGGTCGCGGTCTCACGCGATGCTCAACACGTCGATGTAAGCTCCCACACTAATGGGAGCGTGCACCAAGGAGACCAAATAGAAGATCAGGAAACCCCGGCTAGGGAAGAACGGGAGGTTAGCCTTCACGTTATTTTTGAAATGTTGCAGGCACAACAGCTAGCGATTGCTCAGCTAAAAGTCACCGGAAAACCCCCAGCACGGTAGCGCTAGACATGGCTCCCCCGACCGAACAGGTACCAGAGAGGTCAGGAAAAAATAGGTCGATAGCCGACCCCACCATTGTAAATATGCTCGAGGACCTCACAAAGAGGATCGAATCAGGCGAGAAGAAGATAGAAGCCAATGACAAAAAGATCGAAACCTAAAACTCTAGGTTGACCAAATTCCGGGCACACCCCCAATCCTAAAAAGTGTGGATTCGAAGAAGTTCATACAAAGGCCTTTCCTAGACGAAGTGGCTCCAAAACCCATTCCAAAGAAGTTCAGAATGTCAGACCTTCCAAAATACAATGGGACCTCAAACCTTAATGACCACGTTACTACTTACACTTGCGCAGTGAAGGGGAATGACCTAAAGGACGACGAGATCGAGTCCGCCTTACTATAGATGTTTGGGGAAACAGTCTCAAAGGGAGCCATGATATGGTATCACAAACTAGCTCCTAACTCTATAGACTCATTTGCCATGCTGGAAAATTCTTTCATAAAGGCACATGCCGGTGCCATCAAAGTAGCAATAAGGAAGTCTGACGTCTTCAAGATCAATTAGAGGGAGAGCGAGATGCTGCGAGAGTTCGTATCTCGCTTTCAAATAGAACGAAAGGTACTACAACAAGTCTCCAATGACTGGGCAGTACAAGCCTTCACTCGAGGTCTGAATGAGCGAAGCTCGGTGGCTTCAAAGCAACTGAAACAAAACCTAGTCGAATATCCCATCGTGACCTGGTCGGATGTTCACAACCGATATCAATCAAAAATCAGGGCCGAGGACGACCAACTAGGAGCCCCCTCGGGCTTGGTATACTGAAGCAGGCTTCTGGTGAAGGAGCTAAGGCCAAACAAGGAAAGGTACCAGCCATACACCGACGATAAGAGAAACGCCCCGAGGCGTAACATACCTTACAATGACCGAAGGATGGACCGAGGCCAAGACCCTTGGGGCCAATGGAGGCACCTCTCTTGTCGGAGTACAACTTCAGCGTAGGTATATCAAACATCATGTTTGCCATCAATAAAATCCAAGACGCCAGGTGGCCCAGGCCTATGCAATCTGATCCTTCGCAAAGAAATCATAACTTAGTTTGTGAGTTTCACAACACGTACGGCTACAGGACCGAGGATTGCCACCAGCTCCGAGAGGAAGTAGCCAGACTACTTAGTAAAGGTCACCTTCGAGAATTCCTCAGCGATCGGGCTAAAAACCAGTTCCGGGAAAGAGAGGCGGCCAAAAAGAATGAAACGAATGAGCCATAACATGTCATCCACATGATCTTGGGAGGCATCGATGCCCCACAAGAGCCCATTATGAGAAGAACAAAAATATCCATCACCAGAGAAAAGCGAACTCGGGATCACATACCCGAGGATGACCTCACATTCAGCGACAAGGACATCGAGACCTTGTCTCAGCCCCACAATGATACAATGTAATCTCTTTGCTTGTAAATACATTTTAGATTAAACGTATACTTGTGGATCCAGGCAGCTCGGCCAACATTATCAGGTCGAGGGTGGTAGGGCAGCTCGGACTGCTTGACAAGATTGTACCCGCCTCTCGAGTCCTCAATGGATTCAACATGACAAGCGAAACAACAAAAAGGGAAATCACCCTTCCAGTCAATGTGGCCGGCACAACCCAAAATGCCAAATTCCATGTCATCGAGGGAGACATGAGGTAAATGCCTTGCTTGGAAGGCCGTGGATATACTACATAAGAGCAATACCTTCCAGACTCCATCAAATGATGAAATTCCCCACAAAGGATGGGATTAAGACTGTCTACGGGGAACAACATGCGGCGAAAGAAATGTTCGCGGTACACGATGTGGCCCCGACATGGGTACCTCCACCTTTGAAGGAGCCGAAGGATAAGCAAACAGTAAAATAGCAATAACAAACTACACTTTCTGCTATACCTGACTAAGCAAAGTTGGGGAACATACCACATCCTCATCACAAGCAACTGAAACATATCAGGGCTCGAAATATCCGACACGTTCTGCACTAAGGTATGACCGTATCCTCTCTTTGTCAATTACATTCTACACTGACCTGAGTGTAGGTACTCGATCGAAGTGGCCAAAACACTCTCCAACTTGAAGGCCTTAGGCTTCAAAAGCATGCGTTGCACTTTTTTCCTTCGGTGTGGTTTTTATCCCAAAAAGGGTTTTACCGGCAAGGTTTTTAACGTGGCAACATCCATATGCTACCTAAGGAAAACTCAACAAGTATTCGAGGCTTCTTTTGCAACCAACCTCAAATACTGGGGGCCATTCCCCCGAAGGTCACCTACTCGGAGAAGCCAAGATATGCCAAACGGGGGCTCAATAGGAAAGTAATGTACCGGGCCAAACGGTCAAACGAACCATGTCCGCATAGAACAACAGAGCCTGCAATAGCTAAAACATGTATACTTGTACCAAGTAATCAAAGAATACTTCCCAAAAGCATTTTGCATTTCAAGAAAGCTCGATATTTTTGCAAAAAATGGCTCCAAAGCCGAAAGGCACTGCAAACACTCTGAGACTGGCGTCAATAACTCAAAACAATATGACCCCCGGGTCGGAGGACCTAACTCGTAAGCCCTCAATGAGGCAACATCAAGATCATAAAGTGGTTCCAAAGCCAAAAACATCCAGAACACTCGGGGACTGGCGTCAAAAACTCAAGGCTACACGACCTCGGGTCGGAAACTCCAAAATTGCAATCCCTTAATGAGGCAATACCAATTTCACAAGTAATGGCTCCGGAGCCGAGAAACCCTCGATGACTCGAGGACTGCCGTCAATCGACATCTCCATCGACTTATCAAAACCCGAGGCCATAAGACCACATGTGGGCAGCCTCGGTCTCGTAAGACCTATGTAAGCCAACAACAATATATGTAAGACCTCAAGCAAGGCATTAACCCATACTTGTACCAAGTATCCAAAACTGTAAGACCTCAAAGGTATTTAAAACTTGTAAGACCTTACTAAAGGCATAAAACCGATCTCAAAGTTTCGACTATATATCAAAATTGTAAGACCCCTAGAAAGGCAACCCTCGATATAGACGCCGAAACTACTTCACTCGGGACTTAAAGGCTTAGACCAAACACAAATGGCTCTAGTCACAAGGCTAGCCAAACTAACGCGACTCAGGGACGCCCGACCGTCGCTATAAAATAACAGGTCTTCAATTTCTTCGAATATACTTAGGAAAGAACCGGTTAAACAGGCTACCCTCGACATAGGCAAAAGAGCTTCGACCATATCAGCTCCTAAACACTAGCTTCAGGATACTCAACCTCCAAGCCAAACCTCCTGAGGTGCTCGATCATCGCCATATAATGACTCATAATTGAGGTTTTTTATTAAACCGTCAAAGATTCGGGCAAACATTATTTCAAAAATTCCCTAACGAGGGAAAATTAAAGCCTATATTAGAGGTCGCATCGACCCAAGGCGTAAGAGCCACTGTCGCCAGCCCACATATATAAAAGGTCGTATCGACCCAACGCATAAAAGCCTAAGGGCCAGCTTGCAATTCAAAAACTTGAGGGTCGAATGAGCTCGAGTCAAAACCTAATTCAAAGACTGAAACCAAAATAGTCAACTGAATATGCCTAAGAACAAAAGCTTAAGATCTCAAATGTCGGTTTATCCTAAAAGGTCGCATCGATCAAAAGCGTAAGAGCCACTGTTGTCAACCTAAAATTCAACAACTTGAGGGTCAAATGAGCTCGAGTCGATGCCCGACTCGGGGACTGAGCCCAAAATAGTTGTCCTAAATATGCGTAAGAGAAAAAGCGTAAAAGCCATTGTCGCCACCTTATACATAAAGGTCGCATCGACCAAGCACGTAAGAGCCTACGGGCCAGCCCAACGAGCATCAAGGCCATACCATGAATCTATGGATTCCCCTCAACTCAAAGACCAGTTCATCTGGCTAAAATCAAGGCAAAACGAAATGTAAAAGAAACAAAACCGCGAGGTTTCCTTTTTATGCAGAAAAATACAAGCTCCATTTACAAACGTGCTTTGAAAATGCTACATACATAATTGGAAAGCAAAATCTACATCCCCCCTAGGGGATATGGCCCGTTGGCCTCATCTTCGCTATCCTCGGCGTCGGATAGAAGTAACCAAGCACCACGATTGTCTGCCCTTGCCCGCGTCAACTCTTTCGGCAGGTCAAATCCCATAACACGGATCTCCTTGAGGGTTTTCCTCCGAGACTTACACTGAGCGTATTCTTTGCTCCTATCTTCGCGGTCAAGGATCTTTCTCAGCTTAGCTTGAGCATTGGCAGCATCCTTCAAATAGACCACCACTTTTTGTTCAGCCTTAGTTCGACTCTTTACAGCTTCAGCAAGGGCATCCATAACCTCGGCCTATATATTCAAGAGCTCAGTCTCAAGCTTCGTAATCATATCTGTTCGAACCAAGCTATTATCACGAGCTAAGCAAAGTTGAACCTTAAGGGCGGAAGCTTTAGCCAGAGCACCCTTATCCATCGAAGCCTGAGTGTCCGCCTCATCATACTTGCACTTGGCTAGGTAAACCTCATCCCGAAGGTGCTTTAAGCCCTCCGCCTTTTTCTGTAACTGGAATAAATAAAACATTAGCCTCAGGATCTAGAAGGAGGAACGCACACTCACTCGGAACAAAAACTACCTACTCATTCAAGTAACTCTCATAATTCGAGCTTCGACTCACCTCATACCCCTGGCCTCACGGCGAAGCAGCTCAGACTTAAGTTTGTCGAAGGCCTACAAAAGAAAACTCAGTAAGGAAGGGAAGGCGCGAAACTCGAAAGGCCTGTGCCAAAATCTCACCACAGAGTGAAGCCACTATGCTTCCTCGAAGGTCGAGTGCACATGTACTTACCTAGCTCCCTCAGCTCCGAAAGAGTCGACCCCGACCGAGACACAATCGCTCGGTGCATATGATCCCAGGTTTCGAGTATCCCTCGAAGTACCCCCAACGGAAAAAGAAGACGACAGTAGAGGATAAACCGCCTCTCCAAAACCAGAAATCACGAGCGCGGTGGGCTCAGTCAATATTTCCACTTCGGGCCCCCAATCCAAGTTCGCTTACTTCGAGCATCATCACTCTGAAAAGGTATCTCTTGCTTATTGTTATCATTCTTTATCCCAGAAGCTAGCGATCCTCCTTTCTCCCTCCCCCCAAGGTGGAACGGCCTCGCCTTAGAAGGCTCTCCTATGTCTACAATAACAGGGTTAATACGCGGAAAGAGAAATCGCTTTTCCAACTAAAAGAAGGGAAGAGAACACATCGCACAACACATATCGTGGTATTTTGCCTCCCACCTATCCTTGGATAAAGCTCGCCACTTACGCTCGTTGTAAGTCGAGTGGGTTGCCAACTTCCGAACCCAATCTAGCAGATCAGGAACTTCGCCCGGCATCCACGAATTTGCTGTAGAAAAAGAAAAGAAGGCACATTTTTGGAACACCCCTTCACCATAATTGAAAAACTGTGAAGGCACGAGTGTACCACTTACGTGTATAATTCCATTCCTCAGGGAATGGTATAAACTCCATGGGGATAATATCAACAGTTCAGACTCGTATGAATCGACTCATCCACTCCCGACCTCCGTCTTCTTTATCATCAACCACAAAAGGCGTGGTCGACCAGCATCATAAGGTTAGCAGACCTTGATGATGAAAGGGTCGGTATAGCCTGATAAGATGGATAAGCGTAAATTCAAGCCCTGGCTTCTCTGCAAAGAACCTCACCATCAACACTATCCGCCAAAATGACGGGTGAATCTGGTCCAAGGTAACCTGATACTTTCGACAAAATTCAAGCACAACATTATCGAGGGGGCCCAGCGTGAAAGGATACGTGAACACATTCAAAAACCCCTCGGCACAATCCGTAATACTCTCATCCGGGGAAGGTACCTGCAGTACTACCTTTTCCCCCCACCCACGGTCTTTCCTCACCGACTCAAGGTGTCCCTCTCGTATCGAAGAAGTAAACTTCAAGGTATTCTCCCGTTGGTCCGGAGCATCGCGACACTATTCTAACAAAAAGTTCCCTCTCGAAGCAAAATTCCCCGAGCCAACAAGGCGAGAACCGGAGGTGGAACTCTCTCCTCCCTATTGAACGGGTCCTGATGTAGCAGTCATGGCTACAACAAATTTAGAGAATTGGAGCAGGAATTAAGACAAGAGCATTAATGCTGAAATAGTAAAAGGCCTAATGTAGGAAAAAGAAGGGTACCTACTCAGAATGGTGGAATCTCCACAAGGGCAGAAACAACCCTATATATGGAAAAAGCGGCAACGATCCTCCTACCTCAGAGGCCGATTAAAATGTTGGCCGAAATCACTTTGGGAAGATGTGCCGACGGGATCTCCTTGGTCACTTTGCAGCCATGTCTTCCATTTGACGAACACCGTGTGACGTTTCGGGGTTGGAGACCCCTACACAAAAATAAGTCCCGAGATGGTACCCGATCTCGAGGACCACCACCAAAAAAAAGTTAGGCTCTGGAAAGCCTTTAGCATCATTGCAAGTCCCGAGATGGTACCCGATCTCAATGACCTCCATCAAAAAGAAGTTAGGTTCCATGACGCCTTTGGCATCATCGTAAGTCCCGAGATGGTACCCGATCTCGAGTACCTCTATCAAAAAGAAGTTAGGCTCCAGAAAGCCATTGGCATCATTGCTAGTCCCAAGATGGTACCCGAGCTCGAGGATCTCTCTAATGGGCCATCGATGTCATTATAAGACTCGAGATGGCACCCGGTTTCGAAGGTTCCTCTCAAGGAGAAAATTAGCACTTAAAACTCCACTCATATGGGCTTGGCCTCGGGGTGCCATCTAAACCCGGGCAGTCCCCCATCCAGGATCAATCTACAATGCCTTTAGGCTATCTACACTAAGCTCAAGACAAGTTTTCTGACGACCCGAGTTTAACAGTCCCACCCGGGTTCGGTCTAAGGAACGACAACGGGTTCCGAGAGGAGTTGTGTTAATCGATCAAAGGTCAGAAAAAATCTTCACACCTTGGCTCGATATTTGCACCAATCGATGGAGTCATGCACTCAGATTCTACACAAGCACAGATAAAGGGAAAATAGTATACATTAGAGGCAAATTAATGAAACATTTTATATTCATAAACATTCGATTACAAAATCCCACGAGGGGTCCTTACATATGATTACAAAAGCCCACGAGGGATCCTTACACAGAAATAATGAAGCAAAAAGGCACATATGTAAGAAAAGCCTAGAGTCTAATCTATTCTCGGGGGTTCATTCTCTGCGGCAGTATCTTCGAGCACCATCCCCTCGGGTATGCATCCTCGGCGGCAGTCTCTTCGACCACCACCTACTCGGGGGTCTCATCTCGGTCCTCCAAAATGGTATCTCCAAGGGAGAAGGTGAAGAAGAGGAAATCGAGAAGATGAAGAAGAGGAAAGTGGGAAGATGAAGAAGATGAAAGTGAAGAGGCAAAAAGGGATGAAAAAATGACATAGCCCGCCAAAGAGCAAAGGCTTTTACCAGTCTAGGAAGATCACGGCCCGATAGAAGACTTGGGGGGCGTCGGCCTCACTTGCACGGCTACTTTGACTCTACTTCTTGGGACATTGTGTTGTGCAAGCTACCGGCCAGAGGTACCACTTCACCCCACGAAAAGCAAAAGGGGTGAAGTGCCACACTAGGCCGGGGTAGGAAGGTGAGCAGCGATGTATAGTCCTAACACCCTTCTGAGCAGCGATGTATAGTCCAAATACCTTCCAAAGATGGAAGATATCGACCTCCCTATCCCCTCGTCTCGAGCCAACGGCGATAGTAGTAACAGCAACAACAATAAGTTGGTGTAATCTCGCTCAATAAGGAGGGGCCCCGGGAAAAGGCCATGGCTTAACTGATGAGAATGCCACCAGGCAATTTCGAGGCCATGGGCCTTAGACATGGGAAATGACAGTGGATGAGGATGGAGAGAAGAAATAGGAGAAAGGCTGATTGAAGAACACTTGAATAAGGAATTGATTCTAGAAAGCCACCATTTATAAAGAAAGGGCAAAGTAACCGACGGGTACAATCAATACTCCTTTGAAAAATGCAATTGACGGTGCCATCAATGTCCTTAAAAGATGTATCGACAGGCGCAATTAACGCATTTTGGGAATTGAATCGGTGGCAATATTATCGCTTAGAAGGACGAGGATCGACTGTGCATTGAAAGACGCTAAAAAGACAAGTCAGCGGGATGCCTCAGTTTCCACAAAAGCCTATGTTATAAGTATGACATCATCAGTATAACACTATCGCAGGAAATTCGGAAATATGGTTATCAAGATCATTTCTTATCGTTCTACTCTAAGAAACACGGGGACTATCTCTATAAGGTAAAATGGAGGGTCAAATTTTCCATCGTTATGACGTCTCAAAGGCTCGAAATCACGGTCGAGTTTCATCCCTCGAGGGCCATCGACGTTTGACCTCAGGAGAGTATGAGAATGACGGTTACAAAAAGAAATTGGGGAGTTCCCAAGGCGTGAAGTTAGACCCTACAAAATCTGTCAGGCTAGTTTGAGCACGTATTGTGGCATTAACTAGGTGTCCCACCTCCATATCTTTGTAATAAATGCACATGTACTATGTTGGAATTCCCCCTCTTATATAAATATGATCCTTGTCATTTTGTAGACATTTGTTGCTCCATACTAAATATACAAGAACATTTTCTCTACTCTCTAACATATTCTCTTGATTTTATTACTTCATTTATTGCTCGTATTTATTGTGTTCTACTAAAAGTTCATCATTTATTTCTTATTATTGGCCATAAAGAGCCGTCTTTGATCTATTTATAACTGTTAGTCTCCATCGACCACCTTCGATAGCTCCCAGCCGAGCTTCAGACTCGACCCCGAGGCCCTTGAATAGGCAAGCTTGAGGCCCCAATTGGCAGCAATTCTGTCTGATTAACATCTCATTTTTAAGCTCTTATTTCGTTTCTAAGTCTTTCACATAGTATCAACTTCCTAACAACTAGAATATAAATTGATCACGTATTTTTAGAACCACTAAATCAAATTTAATTGTTATTACCATTTTCACGGTAAACACCTTTTGCTAACAATTCCTCAAGCTTCTCCTTCAACTCTTCAACTCTTTTGGAGCCATACCGTATGGTGGAGTAGATATAGGCTAGCTACCTGGAGCCAAATCAATAAGAAATCAATATCACGGTTAGGTGGCATGCCTGAAAGGTTAGAAAGGAACACATAGGTAAATTATCGCACTACTGACACTGAATCAATCGTTGGAGACTCTGCGGCGGTGTCCCGAACATAAGCTAGATAAGCTAAAGAACCCTTCTCGACCATATGTTGAGCCTTCAGAAAAGAGATAACCCAACAAGATGTACTAACGGAGGAACCCTTCCACTCCAACCTCGGTAACTCTAGCATAGCTAAAGTAACAGTCTTGGCATGGCAATCTAGGATAGAGTGATATGGGGATAACCAGTCTATGTGTGACGACCCAAACCAATGGTCCGCAATGGGCACCCGATACCTTACTCAACCGAGTACCTACATAACGTATCTTTCGTGTCATACTATTATAGGTAAATGAGCCATAGAGGCTATCATGAGGTAAGTCGAATAAAACATGGGGAAATACTCAACATTGGACGCCCCAACATGTAATCCAAACTTATACATATGACATACTGGCCTACAAGACCAAAAAGGATCACTCGTACACTAAACATAAGCCGGCAAGACCATACAATCTTTCACGTACACGACATATGTCTACAAGACTCTAAGAGTATATAAATGTCATGAAGGTCGGGATAGGGACACCCATACTAATGAATACTTGTCCTAATCATACTGACCAAATAAGCAACTCCGGAGCAAATAGAGCCAACCAACACCTTCCGCTGAGCTGATAGCCTACTTGGAGAGCTCTAATCCTATCTATCGGGACCTGTAGGCATGAAATGCAACGTCCCTAGGCAAAAGGGATGTCGGTAAGAATAATGTACCGAGTATGTTAGGCACATAAATAAGTATATAACAGACATGGAAGAAATATAGAGTAAATGACTCAATCTGTATGTCTGGATAACTCTGTAAATCATGATATATTTATAGTGTCATTCATATGCATATGAATGTCATGTCGTGCATAGGTACATGTTTCATAACATCATCAGGCCTTTGAGGGCATCCCATCATATCATCTTAGCCATTGTAGGAATCATCAATGTATACCAGCTGATCTGGTGGTGCGTATATAACGCCGTAACCTTTTCCCAAATCTCATAAACATATAATATACATATATACGCATATATAATGCCATCTGGTCATGAGTCAATGGAAATAAATGCAATGCATGAGAAGTACGTCAATAAAATCTTTCGGAGTGTCATAAAACCATTATGCCTCTGATTAATATCATGAACTAGACTTTATCAACTAACATATTTTATGAGACCCATGAACGGACGATAGAATAATAAGGCTTATAAGAAATCAAGAATTAAGCATCTCTAGCCTTTTTACGAATAGATTCATTTATGGATGTTGTGCAATTACTCGTTTTGTTCGTGTCGTATAGATTATGCCAAAAAAAGAAGGGATAGCCTTAACATACCTGGACCAATTCTCTTGACAATTCTTCTAACACACGTCTTTTGTGAAGAACACATAACGGCGGATCGAAGCAGGGAAAAATTTGTATGATGTTCTTGAGAAAGATTGTACCGTATTCTCATAAAATCACATCTTACACTGCTATTACCTAATTTCTTACAAATTTTCTGAAGCCTCACCATTACTATTATTGAAAATCCCATAATTTACCTATTTTTGAAGCCTTTCTCCATCTCCCCTTAATGGATTGAAGACAAAATTTAAGGATGACTAATATCTTTCTCCATCCGTAAGTGTCTTACTCAAAGTATATTAATGTCATTTACACATTTGACATTTGTGGCCCCATTTGCATAATGACTAAGCCACCTATATTCTCCTAATTGTGACACCTATTATGTGACTTGAAGAGTCACCAATTTGGCCACAACTTGCTGCCACATTTTTGACTTGATTAAGTTTATCCAATAGCTTAATTAAGCTTATCCACAAATTTCTTAATTAACTTGTTAATACCCCATTAACTAATAATTACCTAATTATCCACATAATTATCTCAAGTTACTTAAAATATTACTCACTTTTAGCACACTTTGTATGCCTTACTATTATGGTCATGTGGTACCTTGTATGCCACTAGTCCATAAACACCGGGTATTATAGCTCGAGCAGTATTTTATCCCAAATTGACAAACTTCAACGAAAATCGTTTTCTTCAATTTGCTTACCCTCTCACCTTCACATATTTACTCATATATTGTTTGAAATAGTATAATGCTTATAATCCCAAAGTTATCTCATTCCCAAACTTAAGCCAATTAACTTACGACGAAACTTTAACATACGAAAATATGGGATGTAATCATTTCCGAGCTTCCATCAATTTATTTATGGTGTACTTTTACGTAAGAAAAGTGTAGGTCTCTTTCTCACACCACGACTTGTAGTCGGAATCCTTACAATCTCGTAATTGTTGCTACATTTTATCATGCAACCTGTATGACCTTTTCTTTATATGTGCGCATATGGAACTCTTCCCTCCAGCTGTTAGCCAATCTTTAGGCCTTACTTTGTAAACATATATGGAACTTGACAAGATGTCCCTCTGGGAATCTATAGGTTTCCTGAAGTTCTTCGCTCGGTACTTTGTTGAACTCACGAATATTGCTATATCCTATCTCATAGACCATGTTATCCATATGCATGACTTTACTGCATCTGGGTAGGTCATACTATACCATGACTCTTACTTCGACTTATCGTTGCTGAGGTCTGCTACCAAATTCCAACTTACTCTCGTTGCTTATCCTATATGTATAAGTCTAAGTCCTCTAATGCTTCTCATTACTGTTCATCTTAAGAATGACGGCCTAATATCATCTCATACTTTGTAACTTTTATCCATCCATTATTAATTCGCCTTAATATTGATCTACAATCTACTACTGATAATTTGAAACTACTTACGAAATCACTAGGGCTGACGTCTCATTAGGAAACATATGAACTTTTGTCACGCCCTGAACCTGGGGCGATACCATGCTTCCATAACCGTATTTCACAACATCCCAACGTGATTCATCCTTTAGGGGTTATTCTAATCTCGTACAACTCATGAAATCACTTTTTTTTTAAAAAAATCATAACTCAATTGAAGGCCCAAACATCATCCTTTATCTACCTTATTTACACCCTTATTCTACTACTAAGGCAGCATTCCGTCTCTTCTAAATGTCATTACTCTTAGACTCCTTTGAGTCCATTCAGGCTATACTGAGCTTTGCATAACTTAGAGAAATCATCAGCTCTTCTTGTTTTCATGGGCTAAATTCTGAGGACTTATCCATTATCACCACCTTCTCACTCGTCCATTCTTATCCTTACTCCTGTCATCCTAAAACCTTGTCGCTTTACCATACTTTAGCTTGCGACCTACACATATCTATTTATATTATGCGCCACCTTACTTCAACTTGCTTGCACCATAGATTTTTCTTATGCTTTTCTGGAATATCAAGCGAGACATCACAAACTCTCCAACCCTTATTCGTTCTCTTGACTAGATCTCTCAGTACCTAGAAAGCATAGGCTGGAAGGGATGCCACCGACGATGCCGTTATTATTCCTGAATACTAAATCCCCGTGCTTCTAGCCTTCTATCCGAAGTATGACTGTCCACAACCTTATGCGTTTGAGTATCTCGTATGTTGTTCACCTTTATCTTACTTACTTTAAAATCTCGCATCACATATTCTTTCTCTTTCATGACCTCCCTACTATATAGGTATAAGTCGTATCCACAACTTGAAGCTCCGTTATAGTACTTGCACCTTTGGTGCATATACAATCCGGCTAAAGCTTCATACTGACTTCTTATGAGGTTGGTACTCTTCTAATTGGCTTTATCGTAGAGCCATTATAGAATATGGTTGTTGTACTATCTGTCTTTCACCTCTGATATCAAGTGTGATCTTGTAATGTTCCCAATCACGATGTCTATAATTTCATGGGTCCAATAATCAAACTCCTTATTTACTTAGTTGACGTAACTCTTTAGTTTCTTCTTCCCTCTGATCAATCTTTATGTAGGCTTAAGCTATCTTCTGTTCTGTGGCTCATGGTATTAGTTATTACTTTAGCCCTTCATGGATGCTATGAAATATCCATGATGCCATCTTCTAACAACTCAATCCTTTGTTTATGACCTGGGCTCAATTCTTTCTTTTAACTTATACTGGAGTCTTCTACAGCTGTATGATTGATAATATATATGTTGCATGGATAATATTCCGAAATCGTAAGTGCGTTCATAACATAACTAACTCTGGATCATTGATCGAATAATTCTTTTTGTTCTTTCTCAGCTTTCTTTAAATGTAAGCAATTACTTTTCCCGGTCATTCTGCCACTTGTTATATGAATACTTGGCTTATCTTAGTGTCCATACATATTGGAATTCCATATAACCCATATGATCTTGAATATCACCCTTTTGAGTTTTTTTCCTTCATCCTGTTCATTAGCTACGACAGGTACCACTTCCTTATGGAGTGCGTACAATGTTATTGTAAGACTGTTGTTACAAGACCATTGCCTCTTCAGGTTACTGTGCTTAGGTTGAAACCTTCTTCCTTATTTCCTCAGCCAGACTTTCATTGTAATACTTAGGGAGGACCATCTGACTCTTGTAAAATGGTGAGCTTATTACGTCGTATACTCGACGGAATTTTTGATGTCCTTCCTCACCTATAATTATCCATAGTTACTTACTTCCATGTCCTTGTACTTGTAGGGTTGCTTCTGAACAGATATTTTGACTGTCTTTCTAGTGACACTCTCTTTTATTCCCGTAGCACTCATACGGTATCTTTAACTACAGCAACTCCTATCTGAATATTTCCCAAGGTCATGATGTTATATTTGCGAGACTGAATTCCCCATGTTGGGTCCATTCTATTTGTCTTGAACGATCTATTGATTTTTCTATATCCACTTCATCTTTGGCGTCTTCTCACATCATCGATGACCCTTACTCACCTTGCAATAATCCTTCTGTACCAAGGATAACAACTTTCCTTACTCGCGGGGGTGACACTTAGTATAATTGGTACATACAGTCCCTTAAGCTTAACTTTACTCACATTGCTTGCTTTAGGGAAACGTCTTCCTGAATGACCTTTCTCTGAATTCCTCATGAATATTCTTCTGCTGTCCATTCTATTATTGCTGGAACGCAATCTGAATTTCTCATAATGTCGACCATTATCAAATCACTTAGTCCCTAATTCATGTTTAGTTTATCTTGTTCACCATCCCATACTGATTTTTATTATTCTGGGTCTAACTTTTCCTTTTGGTAATCACGTTAGAGTTGCAGACTTATTTCTTGAAGTGAGGATATGACTTTATGGCCTATACTCTTTTGTTGTCTCAAGGCCTGTCACATCTCATTTCTTCCTTCACTTGACTATAGATTCTATAATACTGTCATCTTTTGATCTACCGTTTGTCATCCATGTATCACATCTTACTCATAATACTTCCTTATCTCTCTTCTTATTTCCCTGCTAATATTTCTACCTATCCCTTTCTTTTGAAAATTTCAACAAGATATTCTTTTGCTTTTAGCTCCCATAGCTTCATTCATTGGCTCTTCGCTTTGCTCAATGTTCTCGCTCTACTAAGGACGGGAGCCACACTAAGGTAATATTTATCCCTTCCAAACTTTCAATTCCTATCTTTTGAATTTTGATCATACTAGTATTCACATCTAATTGTAATATTCCAGAGACACAAGGAGTTCTATTAGCACCTTTCTAATATCCTTCGGAAATGTCAACTTGTCACGACCCTAAACCCAGACCCGGTCGTGATAGTGCCTCTCATGAAGACAAGGCCAGCCGACACTTTCCCATTCCAGTTTTGAGCAATTAAACAATAAGAATAAAGTCTAAAACGTAATAAGTAATCCCAAGGTAAGTAGTGAATAGTACAATGCAGAAGTAAAACCAACACAGCCCGATACCAGGGTGTCACTAGTCATGAGCATCTAAAATACGGATGATACAAGAAAGGTCTACATAGTCTAATACAAATCTAAAACAGGGGAAGATAAGATAAAGGAAGAAGCACTGGGCTGCGAAAGCTGGCAGCTACCTAGAGAATCTTCGAATCCGCCTGAGCTGGAAAGATCAACACTCGCTAGCAGGATCTAATGCGCCTGAATCTGCACATGGGGTACATGGAGTAAAGTGAGTACTCCAACTCAGTGAGTAATAATCATAAATAAAGATTGAAAGCAAGAAATCATGTTAGGCACATTATAGGCTATAAGGAAGCAGTAAAAGCCAGTAAAACATTGAAGCAGTAAAGATTTGTAAAATTACTGAGTTCAGTTTAAAACTTCATAAAATGCCTTTTTAACTATTAAGCAAGAAAATGACAGGCAAATAGGAAAGATAAACACAAAAAGGATCGCCCCTCGGGCACAGTGTCAACAAAGCACCTCGGGCAATATTCCAGAAACCATACTAGCCCCTCCGGCTATGTCTCACATCACAATAGGTACCCGCGCTCACTGGGGATGTGCAGACTCCCGGAGGGGCCCCTTATGGCCCAAGTGCAATATCAAGTCATCTCGTGGCATCATGACTAGGCCCTCGGCCTCATATCAACAAGCCACCTTGTGGCATACATATCTCAGGCCCTCGGCTTCATAATCATAATTAGTGCTTCCTTACAACATAGGCCCTTGGCCTTACTCAGTCAGAATCTCACTGTCACTCGGGCAACAGTAAAACATAGTGCTCAACCCAAAATATCATTTGGAATATCATTTAAGTGTTAAAGTAGAGTAAACATAGCTGAGTTATGAAAAAAAAGTAAAATATAGCATGACTGAGTACAAGTATAAAGTCAAAACAGTGATAAAATATCAATAAAAATCCCCTAAGGGTTCAAATAATTGGCACGAGGCCCACATATGGCATTCATCCCAAAACATGATAATAGCAAATAATTTTTAGTCAAATACGTGGTAAAATAGTAATTCGGATGGACTAAGTCACAATCCCCAACAATGTATGACCCCACGCTCGTCATCTAGCGTGTGCGTCACCTTAATATAGCACAACAATGTGTAAATCCGGGGTTTCATACCCTCAGGACATCATTTATAATCATTACTCACCTCAATTCGGTCAAATCTCTAGCCCGCGACGCCTTTTCCCCTCGAATCGGCATCCACTCACATCGAATCTATCCAAAAATATAGAATCATGGCGTCAAAATATGCTAAGGGAACGAAGCCCAAGCAAAAATATTCAATTTACAACTTAAATCCCGAAATTACCAAAACTCGACCCCCGGACCTATGTCTCGAAATTCGATAAAATTCACATCAATAGATTACGCATCTCACCACAAGTTCATACATATCAAAAGTACCAAAATCCGACCACAAATTGTCCCTCAAATCATCAAGTCTAGGTCTCTAATACCAAGCCCTAGTTTCCCCAGTTTTAACCCTTAAATTCCATTAACCATAGCTCTAATCCGTGAAATAATACCATAGGAACGAGTTTTAGGTCCAATATCCTTACCTCAATGAAGTCACCTTGAAATCCTTCTTCAAAATCGTCCAAAAAGCTCCAAAGCCGACGTAGGAATGGTGGAATAGCTCAAAAATCGCGAAGGAAATAAATTTATACCTTTTGGCCTAGGGATTTCGCATCTGCGGCCAAAATCCCGCTTCTGCGGTACCGCATTTGCAGTCCTTGAACCGCTTATGTGGTTTTCACTTAAGCCCCAAATTTCCGCATTTGCGATGCTCTCTCCCTACCAGAGCCATCGCAGGTGCAGTTCTCCAACCGCTTTTGGAGTAACAGCCTTCCCAGTCACTTTCCGCTTCTACGTCCTTCTTCCTTGCATCTACGGCATCGCACCTACTGTCCCCAATCTGCAGGTGTGGAAACAACAGAAGCAGAAAATCTGCAGCTTCAATAAAACTCCAAACTCTCCGTCAACTATCCGAAATCACCCGGAGGCGCCCGGACCTCAACCAAAAACACAAACATACCCCATAACCTTATTCAAACCTATACCAATCTTCTAAACACCTCAAACAACATCGAATCAACCAGAACACATCAGATTCAAGCCTAAGTTTCCAAAATCTTCCGAATTATGCTTTTGATCAAAAAACCCAACCAAACCACGTCCGAATGACCTAAAATTTTGCACACACATCCCAAATAACACAACGAAACTACTACAACTCTCAAAATTCTATTCCGAACCCTATATCAAAATCTCAACTATCAACCGAAAAATGCCAATAATCTAATTTCGCCAATTCAAGCCTAAATCTACACTGGATCTCCAAAATACATTCTGATCACGCTCCTAAGTCTCAGATTACCTCCCAAAGATATCTGAACCATCGGAACTCATATCCGAGCCCTCTAATACATAAGTCAACATCCGATTGACTTTTCCAACTTAAGCTTCCTCAAAAGATACTAAGTGTCTCAAACCTTACCAAATCCTTTCCGAACCTAAGCCAACCAACCTGATCACCTATAGAGCCGATAGACAAAGCAATAAGAAGTAGAAATGGGGAAAACGGAGTGGAAACTCATGAGACGACTGGCCGGGTCATCACATCCCCCCCTCTTAAATAAATGTTCGTCCTTGAACGAGTCAAGAAACATACCTGAAGCCTCAAATAGGTGAGGATATCTGCTCTGCATCTCCCGCTCGGTCTCCCAGGTAGCCTCCTCCATGGGCCGACCTCTCCACTGCACTTTCATTGAAGTTGTATCCTTTGACCTTAACTTTCAAACATGACACTCCAAAATAGCTGTTGGCTCCACATCATAAGTCAAATCACCATCCAACTGAACTGTGCTAATATCCAGAACATGAGACGGATCCCCAATATACTTCCAGAACATATAAACATGAAATATCGGATGCACACTCAACAAGTTGGGTGGCAAAACAAGCTCATAAGCCACCTCCCCAATCCTCTGAAGCACCTCAAAAGGCCCAATGAACCGAGAACTCAACTTACCTTTCTTCCCAAATCTCATAACACCCTTCATGGGTGAAACTTTCACCAGAACCTTCTCGCCAACCATGTAGGACACATCCTGAACCTTCCTGTCCGCATAATTCTTCTGTCCCGACTGCACTATACGAAGCCTCTCCTGAATCGCCTTGACATTTTCTAAAGCATCCTGCACCAAGTCTATCCTCAATAGCCTAGCCTCGCTTGGCTCAAACCAACCAACTGGAGATCTACACCGCCTCCCATACAAAGCCTTATACGGAGCCATCTGAATACTCGACTGGTAGCTGTTGTTATAAGCAAACTCTGCAAGCGGTAGAAACTGATCCCATGACCCTCCGAAATCAATGACACAAGCGCGCAACATGTCCTCCAATATCTGAATAGTGCGCTCGGACTGCCCGTCCATCTGAGGGTGAAAGGTTGTGCTCAACTCAACCTGAGTACCAAACTCTCGCTGCACATACCTCTAAAACTGCAAAGTAAACTGAGTGCCCCTATCTGAAATAATGGAAACTGGGACACCATGCAAACGAACAATCTCCCGGATATAGATCTCTACCAACCGCTCTGAAGAATAGGTAGTACATATAGGAATGAAATATGCGGACTTGGTCAGCCGATCCACAATCACCCAAATAGCATCAGACTTCTTCAAAGTCCGTGGAAGCGCAACTACAAAGTCCATGGTGATTCGCTCCCACTTTCACTCTACAATATCCATCCGCTGAAGCAAGCCACACGGTCTCTGATGCTCATATTTCACCTGCTGACAATTGAGATACCAAGCTACAAATCCCACAATATCCTTCTTCATTCTTCTCCACCAATGTTGCCTCAAATCCTGATACATCTTCGTGGCACCCGGATGAATGGAATACCGTGAGCTATGGGCCTCCTCCAAAATCAACTCCCGAAGCCCATCTACATTAGGCACACATCGGCACTGCATCCTCAACACCCCATCATCACCAATAGTCACATCTATGGCATCATCATGCTAAACTCTATCCTTGAGGACAAACAAATGTGGATCATCATACTGGCGCTCTTTGATGCGATCATATAAGGATGGACGAGAAACCACACAAGACAATACACGACTGGGCTCCGAAATATCCAACCTCATGAACCGGTTGGCCAAGGCCTGAACATTAACTGCAAGAGGTCTCTCCCCAACTGGAATATATGTCAAGCTCCCCATACTCACCGCCTTTCGGCTCACAACATCGGCTACCACATTGGCCTTCCCCGAATGGTACAATATAGTAATATCATAATCCTTTAGCAGCTCTAACCATCTCCGCTGCCTCAAATTGAGATCTTTCTGCTTGAATAAGTGTTGGAGGCTACGATGATCAGTAAACACCTTACAAGACACACCATACAAGTAATGCCTCCAAATCTTCAACGCGTGAACTATGGCAGCCAACTCCAAATCATGAACGGGGTAGTTCTTCTCATGGGGCATCAACTGACGAGAAGCATAAGCAATAACTCTACCCTACTGCATCAATACACAACCAATACAAACTCTTGAAGCATCACAATACACGGTATATGAACCTGAAGCTAATGGCAAAACTAACATTGGAGCTGTGGTCAAAGCTATCTTGAGCTTCCGAAAGCTCTCCTCACAATCATCCGACCATACAAATGAAGTACCCTTTTGAGTCAACTTGGTCAAGGGCGATGCGATGGATGAAAATTCCTGAATAAACTAGCGATAATAACCCGCCAAACCAAGAAATCTACGAATCTCTGTGGCTGCGGACGGTCTGGGCCAACTCTAAACCGCCTCTACCTTCTTCAGATCAACTTGAATACCCTCACTGGACACCACGTGCCCCAAGGAAGCCACTGAACTGAGCCAAAACTCACACTTGGAGAATTTTGCATAAAATATCTCCTCCCTGAATCTCTGCAACACAACTCTCAAATGCTCTGCGTGCTCCTCCTGACTACGCGAATACACCAGAATATCATCAATGAAGACTATGACAAATGAGTTGAGATAAGGTCGGAACATGCTGTTTATAAAATGCATGAACGCTGCTGGGGCATTGGTCAGCCCGAAAGACAGCACCAAGAACTCATAATGACCATATTGGGTCCTTAAAGCTGTCTTAAGAATATCCGAATCACTGATCTTCAACTGGTGATAACCTGAATGGAGATCAATCTTGGAGAACACTCTCACTCCCTGAAGTTGGTCAAATAAATCATTAATATAGGGCAAAGGGTACTTTTTCTTAATTGTAACCTTGTTCAATTGCCTATAATCAATGCACATCCTCATTGTGCGATCCTTCTTCCTCACAAATAGAACCGGCACACCCCAAGGCGACACACTAGGCCGAATGAACCCCTTATCAAGGAGTTCCTAAAGCTGCTCCTTTAACTCCTTCAACTCCGCTGGTGCCATACGATACGGCGGAATAGAGATAGGCTGAGTGCTCGGCACTGGGTCAATACCAAAATCAATATCCCTATCTGGTGGCATGCCCGGCAGGTATGCAGGAAACATATTGGGAAAATCCATCACAACCGGAACAAAATCAATACTAGGAGTCTCTGCACCGACATCCCTTACAAAGGCTAGATACGAAAGACAACCCTTCCCAACCATATGCTAGGCCTTCAAGAATGAAATTACCCTACTAGGAACATAATCAGTCATACCTCGCCACTCAATCTGTGGCACGCCCGGTATAGCCAATGTGACCGACTTAGCATGACAATCCATAATAGCACAACATGGAGATAACCAATTCATGCCCAAAATAACATCAAAATCCACTATACACAATAGTAAAAGATCCACTAGGGTCTCCAGACCCCCAATTGTCACCATACATGACCGGTACATACGGTCTACAAAAAAGTATCGCCCACCGAGGTAGATACATGAACAGGTGAAACAAAAGACTCACGAGGTGTATCCAAATAATGGGCAAAGTATCATGACACATAAGAAAAGGTGGAACCGGGATCAAATAATATAGAGGCATCTCTATGGACGACTGGAACAATACCTGAAATCACGACAACTGAAACAACAACATCTGGTCTACTTGGAAGGGCATAGAAATGAGCCTGACCACCACCTGATCGACCTCCCCCTCTAGGGCGACCCCTAGCTGACTGACCCCCACCCCTAGTTGCTTGGGCGGGTGGTGAAGTAATTGGAGCTGAAGTCGAGGTTTGACCCCTCTGCTGAGACGGAACATCAAGAAGACAAGGACACTACCTCCTCATATGCCCAAACTCTCCACACTCATAACAGCTCCTCGGTGCTGGAGATGGGGACTGAATAGAACCCCTGGCACCGGAATGACCAGTAGAAGGACCTAGCATGGAAGAACCCTAAACTGATGGAGCACGGGACAAACTCTGGGCTTGAAGGCCACTGATTGATGAATGGACCTGATGAGAACTGTGAGAACCATGACCTAATGATGCCCCACGATAACCTGGGCGAGCTGACTAAGCCTTCCTGAATGGACGACCTCTATCGTGCCGAAACTGACCCCTTGAAGGAGCATTACTAAAGTTACCAGATCCCCGATGCCTCTTGGCCTCCCTCTCCTCTCGCTCCTGGCGACGAACCGACTCAATCTCACATGTGATGACAAAAACCTCCTCGAAAGTAGCACCTGACACCCTTTCCCTAGTCATGAGAATCCGAGGCTGATATGTGAGGCCATCAACGAACCTCCTGATCCTCTTAAAATCTATGGGAACCAACCAACTATACCGCATGACGGGCTAACTCAGAGAACTGCATCTCATACTGTGTCACAGTCATCTCTCCCTGATGCAACTGATCGAACTGCCTGCACAGCTCTTCTCGGCGAGACTGTGGCACATACTTCTCCAGAAAGAGAACAGAGAACTGCTACCAGGTAAGGGGCGCTTCACCAACAGGCCTACGCCTCTCATAAGCCTCCCACCAAGTAAAGGTAGCTCCAGAAAACCGAAAGGTAGTAAATGCTACACCACTGGTCTCTAGAATACTCGTTGTACGAATCATCCTCTAGCATTTGTCTAAGAAACCATGGGCATCCTCGCCCTCTGCACCACTGAAAGTCAGAGGCTGAAGTCTACCAAACCTCTCCAATGGACGCTGCTCATCGTCAGACATAACTGGTACCACATACTCCTGAGCTGGTGCAACCGACTAGGCTGGAGGTGCCTCCAATGTCTGAAGTCCCTGCACAACCTACGCAAGTGTGCGAGCAACGGGAGTTTGGGTGCCTCCCCTAGCCTGAGAAGTAGCTGCAGCCGTAGTAACTAAGACCGCCTGAGACAATCCCGTACACACTGATAAAATCTGAGCTAAAGCCTCCTGAAGATCCGGAATCATAACAGGCACAACTGGTGCCTGAGCTGGTGCTGTTGGAACGTCCAGAACTAGGACCTGATCCTGAACTGGGGCGGCTGGTGGATCTACAGGTGTTGCCCTCATTGCTGTGTAGGCCACACCCCTACCCCTGCCGCGACCACAACCGCGTCCTCGGCCTCTAGTGGCCACAGCTGGTGGTACTAGTGGTCGTCCATCCTGACCGATAGTGCGTGTCCTCACCATCTGTAAGAGAATAGAATAACAGAAGTTTAGTACTCGGATCAACAATGTCGCACGACATGAATTTCAAGAATATGAAGGTTTCATAAAGGTTTTGTAGCCTCTCAAGAATAAATACAGATATCTCCATACCGATCGATGAGACTATACTAAACATGCTCATGACTCGTGAGACCTATGTAACCTAGGCTCTGATACTAACTTGTCACGACCTTAAACCTGAACCCGATCGTGATGGCGCTTCTCATGAAGACAAGGCCAGCCGACACTTTCCTATTTCAGTTTTAAGCAATTAAACAATAAGAATTAAGTCTAAAACGTAATAAATAATCCCAAGGTAAGTAGTGAATAGTACAATGTGGAAGTAAAACCAACACAGCCTGATACTGGGGTGTCAATAGTCATGAGCATCTAAATTCCGAATGATACAAGAAAGGTCTACATATTCTAATACAAATCTAAAACACAGGAAGATAAGATAAAGGAAGAAGCTCTTGGCTGCGAACGTCAGCAGCTACCTAGAGAATCTTTAAATCCGCCTGAGCTGGAAAGATCAACACTCGCTAGCGGGACCTGATGCGCCTGAATCTGCATACGGGGTGTAGGGAGTAAAGTGAGTACTCCAACGCAGTGAGTAATAATCATAAATAAAGATTGAAAGCAAGAAATCATGTAAGGCACATTATGGGCTATAAGGAAGCAGTAAAAGCCAGTAAAACAGTGATGCAGTAAAGATGTGTAAAATTACTGAGTTCAGTTTAAAACATCAGAACATGCATTTTTAACAATTAAGCAAGCAAATGACAAGCAAATAGGAAATATAAACACATAAAGGATTGTCCCTCGGGCACACTATCAACAAATCCGCTCCTCGGGTAATATCCCAGAAACCATACTAGCCCATCGGGCTATATCTCGCATCACAATGGGTACTCGCGCTCACTGGGGGTGTGCAGACTTCTGGAGGGGCCCCTTACGGCCCAAGCACAATATCAAGCCATCTTGTGGCATCATCACTAGGTCCTAGGCCTCATATCAACAAGCCACCTCGTGGCGTACAAATCTCAGGCCCTCGGCCTCATAATCATAATCAGTGTTTCCTCACAACATAGGCCCTCAGCCTTACTCAGTTAGAATCTTACAGCCACTCAGGAACATAGTGCTTAGCCCATAATATCATGTAGAATATCATTAAGTGTTAAAGCAGAGTAAACATGGCTGAGTTATGAAAAAATAGTAGAATATAGCATGACTGAGTTCAAGTATAAAGTCAAAATATCATGTAGAATATCATTAAGTGTTAAAGCAGAGTAAACATGGCTGAGTTATGAAAAAATAGTAGAATATAGCATGACTGAGTTCTAGCATGTGTGTCACCTCAATATAGCACAACGATGTGCAAATCCGGGGTTTCATACCTTCAGGACATCATTTACAATCATTACTCACCTCAATACGGTGAAATCTCTAGCCCGCGACGCCTTTTTACCTCGAATCGAACTCCACTCGTGTCGAATCTATCCAAAAATCAGAATCACAATGTCAAAATATGCTAAGGGAATTAAGCCCAAGCAAAAATAATCAATTTACAACTTAAATCCCCAAATTACCAAGACCCGACCCCCGGGCCCACATCTCGAAATTTGATAAAATTCACATCAACAGATTCCTCATCTCCCTACGTGTTCATACATATCAAAAGTACCAAAATCCGACCACAAATGGTCCTTCAAATCCTCAAGTCTAGGTCTCCAATACCAAGCCCTATTTTCCCCAATTTTAACCCTTATATTCCATTAACCATAGCTCTAATCCATGAAATAATACCATAGGAACGAGTTTTAGGTCAAAAATCCTTACCTCCATGAAGTCCCCTTGAAATCCTTCTTCAAAATCATCCAAAAAGCTTCAAAGCCGACTTAGGAATGGTGGAATAGCTCAAAAATCGCGAAGGAAACAATTTATACCTTGTGGCCCATGGATTTCACATCTGCGGCCAAAATTCCACTTCTACGGTACTGTATTTGCGGTCCTTGAACCGCTTCTACAATTTTCACTTAAGCCCCAACTTTCCACATCTGCTATGCTATCTCTGCACCTCTGTCATCGCAGGTGCGGTTCTCCAACTGCTTCTGCGGTCACAGCCTTCCCAGTTACTTTTCACTTTTGCGGCCTTCTTCCTCGCATTTGCAGCATCGCACCTGCGGTCCCCAATCCACAGGTGCGGAAACAACAGAAGCAAAAAATCTGCAGCTTCACTAAAACTCCAAACTCTCCGTCAACCATTCGAAATCACCCCGAGGCCCCCGGGACCTCAACCAAAAATACAAACATACCCCATAACCTTATTCAAACTTATACCAATCTTTAAAACACCTTAAACAACATCGAATCAACAAAAACATATCGGATTCAAGTCTATGTTTCCAAAATCTTCCGAATTATGCTTTTGAGCAAAAACCCAACCAAACCACGTCCGAATGACCTGAAATTTTGCACACACATCCCAAATGACACAAAGGAACTACTGCAACTCTCGAAATTCTATTCCGACCCCTATATCAAAATCTCACCTATCAACCGAAAAACGATAAAAATTTAATTTCGCCAATTCAAGCCTAAATCTACATCGAACCTCCAAAACACATTCCGATCATGCTCCTAAGTCCTAGATCACCTCTCGAAGCTATCTGAACCATCGAAACTCACATCCGAGCCCTCTAACACATAAGTCAATATTTGGTTGACTTTTCCAACTTAAGCTTCCTCAAAAGAGACTAAGTGTCTCAAACCTTACCAAATCCTTTTCGAACCTGAGCCAGCCAACCCGATCACATATAGAACCGATAGATAAAACAATAAGAAATAGAAATGGGGAAAGCGGAGCAGTAACTCATGAGATGACTGGCCGAGTCATCACACAACTACTACAAATAATACATCCAACATTTTAGGTTACTCTAACCCCAACCAGATTCCGATATCCCATCTTTCTCTTAAACTATATATGTTAGCTCCTATAGGGCATAAATGAGATCGGTGGGGCCAATTGTACATACCTCTGTTACCGTTGAAGGTAACTCAAAAGGCTTATATTCCTCTGCCTGAGTTGTAAATATTGTTAACCTTTATTAACTAGGTACCTCGTACCTTTCTTCACCTTGTTTTTTTACTTGCTAAAACATGTGTCTACCTCTCGATTCTCTTATTCCCTTTTACCGTAAGAGTGGATAGACATTCTTGCCTTAGGGATCCTTATCAAGAAACCTACACATCTTAGTACACACATGATCTGTTGGATACCTCATATTTATCCATCATAGGCATGATGCAGAAATCGAGTTCCTCTGACTCAACTCTTCCACAGCTATATCTCTTACCAACCGTCTTTCTTGATGTAGGCATCGTCGTATTATGAATAAGATAGAGTTTAGGAAATTGAGTTCTTACAACTGAGCTCTACCACATGATCTAGAGTAAGAAGAAAGAGTGACAATCTTAAATGTCCCGTAGCCTTCTGCTTATAAGTGTGGTGCACGACACACCAATAAACAAGACTTTACTAAACAAGCTCGTAGACTCCCTAGGATAGAAATGCTCTGATACCACTTTTGTCACGACCCAAACTAATGGGCCGCAACGGGTACCCAGTACCTTACTCAACCGAGTACCTATGTAATGTATCATTTTTTATCATACTATTATAAGTAAATGAGCCATAGAGGCTGTTATGAGGTAGGTAGAATAAAACATGGGGAAATACTCGACATTGGACGCCCTAACATGTAATCCAAACTTATACATATGACATACTGGCCTACAAGACCAAATATGATCACTCGTACACTGAACATAAGCCGACAGGGCCATATAATCTTTCATGTACACAACATATGTCTACAATCCTCTAAGAGTACATAAATGTTATAAAGGTCAGGATAGAGCCCCCATACCAATCAATACATGTCCTAATCATACTGAACAAATAAGCAACTCCGGAGCAAATGGAGTGCACCAACACTTTCTGTTGAGCTGATAGTCTACTTGGAAGGCTCTAATCCTATCTATCGGGACCTGCGGGCATGAAACGCATCATTCCCAGGAAAAAGGGATGTCAGTACGAATAATGTACCGAGTATGTAAGGCACATAATTAAGTACATAACAGACATGAAAGAAATATAGAGTAAATGACTCAACCTGTAAGTCTAGATAACTATGTAAATCATGATATAATTATGGTTTCATGCATATATGTATGAATGTCATGTCATGCATAGGTACATGTTTTATATCATCATCAGGCCTCTAAAGGCATCTCATCATATCATCTCGGTCATTGTGGGCAAAATCATCAACGTATACCAGCTGATCAAGTAGTGGTACGTATATAATGACGTAACCTTTTTCCATATCCCATATATATATATATATATATATATATATATATATATATATGCGTATATAATGTCATATGGTTATGGGTCAATGTAAATGAATGCAATGCATGAGAAGTACGTTAATAAAATCTTTTGAAGTGTCATAAGACCATTATGCCTCTGATTAATATCATGAAGTAGGCTTTATCAACTAACATATTTTCTGAGACCCATGAACATACGATAGAATAATAAGACTTATGGGAAATTAAGAATTAAGCATCGCTAGAATTTATACGAATAGAGTCATTTATGGAAGTTGCGCATTTACTCGTTTCGTTCGTGTCGTATAGATCATACCAAAAAGAAAGAAGGGATAGCCTTAACATACGTCTTGACAATTCCTCTAACACACGTCTTCTATGAAGAACATATAACGGTGGATCGAAGTAGGGAAAAATCCGTATGATGTTCTTGAGAAAGATTGTACTGTATTCTCGTAAAATCGCATCTTACTCTGCTATTACCTAATTTCGTACAAATTTGTTGAAGCCTCACTATTACTATTGTTGAAGATCCCATAATTTACCTATTTTTGAAGCCTTTCTCCATCTCCCCTTAATGGATTGAAGACAAAATTTAAGGATGACTAATATCTTTCTCCATCCGTAAGTGTCTTACTCAAAGTATATTAAAGTTCTTCACACATTTGAGATTTGTGGCCCATTTTGCATAATGACTAAGCCACCTATATTCTCCTGATTGTGACACCTATTATGTGACTTGAAGAGTCACCAATTTGGCCACAACTTGCCACCACATTTTTGTCTTGATTAAGCTTATCCAATAGCTTAATTAAGCTTATGCACAAATTCCTTAATAAATATGCTAATACTCCATTAACCAATAATTACCCAATTATCCACATAATTAGGAATTATCTCAAAAAAAATCGGGTATTATAGCTAGGGCCGTATTTTATCCCAAATTAACAAACTTCAACGAAAATCATTTTCTTCAATTTGCTTACCCTCTCACCTTCACATATTTACTCATCACTTGTTTAAAATAGCATAATGCTTATAATCCCAAAGTAGTTTCATTCCCGAACTTATGTTGATTAACTTACGACAAAACTTTAACATACAAAAATGTGGGATGTAACATCTCATTTCCGAGCTTCCATCAATTTATTTATGGTGTACATTCATGTAAGAAAACATGGGGTGTAACATCATGCCCAGGATGACCTCAAAGTCAGTCATATCAAGTAACAGGAAGTCCGCTTTAGTCTCGTATCAACAGAATATGACCACACAGGACCGATAGGTCCACTACACAACCATAGAATTGCCCACAAGAGTGGACACATAAATAGAAGTACCAAAGACTCATGAGGAATATCCAAGAAATGAGCAAACAGAGATGATACATAGGAATAGGTAGACCCTGGATCAAAAAATATTGAAGCATCCCTGCCACAGATGGAAATAGTACATGTGATCATGGCATTTGAGGCTTATGCATCTGGTTTGGCCGGAAAAGCTAGAATCTGGCTGGAGGGTCGGCTAGCTGGCCTCCGCCTGACTGAACAGTAGATGGCTGACCTCCCCCTCCCTGGCCACCACCTCTAGAATGGCCCCTACCAGTAAGCCCTCTGCCTCTGGGCGTCCGGACATCTGGTGTTGTAACCATGGGCTGTTGACCCTGCTGCACTGCTGATATGTAGGGATTTTGACCGCTTATTTGCTCTCTTTTACTTGCGTTTTAGCTAAAAACACTTAAAGCTATTCCCGAAAACTAACGAAATGTGCTTACTTGTAGGAATATTTGGAAACGATCCAAAGAAATCAAAATCAACTCATAAAGGAGTCAAAAGTGAACAAGAATCAAAACAGGGCATAAAGGCTAGCAATGCGGACCGCATAATTCTAGTGCGGCTGCAGAAGAGAGATTTAGAGAGTAGTGTTTTTGCCAGCTTAAGGAGTGCAGACCAGACCAAAATTGTGAGGCTACAGGAGGTCAAGTGCAGCTGCAGTCACTATTATGCGATCCGCAGGTTTGAAAAATCAGAGTGTTGTTTCAAGACCAAAAGCAAAGACTGCGAACCACAACACTTTTGTGCGACTATATAATCAGAAGTGCGGGCACCCTCATTTTCATGCGGACCGCAAAAGCCCTGAAGTTCCAAGCCCAGATTCCCAAGAATGTAGATTGCACGACTATTGTGTGGCCGTAGAAGCCCGTTGTTTGGACCACACCAGAATTATGTGGCCGCACAACCTATGCAGGGGCATTTTTGTCAGATATTTTCAGCTTAGTATAAATTGAATTTTTTTTTCAATTTTAGATTAAGTTTAGTTTGTAGAGATGCACCTGAGCCGTTTTCTTTACTTCTTTAAGTAATTTTATACTAGATTAACTTCTAAACATTAGATTTTCTTTGTCTAATCAATTATTATGCATTCTATCTTAATTTCTTCTTGTAATTCTTTATATTTCACGAGTAGCTTGATCTTTAGCTAGGGTTGTGGCTCAACCCTAGTGTGGGTACTTAATTTTAGAGCTTGTTTGTGATTGGGTTAGTGATATTTAGCCTTGTTTATGCTTGAATTCTAGAATTAATGGTTGTAAACATTGATTCATACCTATTTGACCTAGCCTTTACTTGAGAAACAGAGACTAAGTTTAGGAAAACTTGGCTAAAAACGAATTGGGGTGAACTCAAGAAATTGATAACCCCAATTAAAAGGTCAAATCTAGAGATAGTAAGACCCGACTTGAGCATATATCACTTGATCTGTGCAATACCCATTTGGGCTTGAGAAAGCCAAATTGGGCAAGATCATTCAAACTACCGAGAGGTATAGAGTGAGAAATTGCGTGTGATTGCTATATTATGATCCCGATTAATCAAACTCGCCCTATAGTTTACAAACCATTAGGTAGCCACCTAGGTGGAAGTCATGACCCTAGATCCTTTATCATTTGAAAAACAACCAAAACCAAAAACATTGTCTTGTAATTTATTATTTGCAATCACTAGCTAAAAGTAGAAATAGAAACAACCAATGAATATGTGAAAGTAAAAATTGAGTCACATCATACACCTACTCTAGTTATATACCTAATCCCAATTTTATCTCCCTGAGGATTCGATCCCAACTCGTGTTGGGTTTTATTATTGGTTCGACCGCCTCACTACCAATAATCTTAGTGTGAGTTTGGGCGAGATCAATTTTTAGTGTCATTGCCGGGGAGTTAAACAGATTTAGCTATATATCTAGGTGTTTGTGTGCTTTATCTTCTTTTCCTTCCGAGTCACTAATTTTGTGTTTGAATTGATTTTAGGTATGAAAATGGCTCTCAACAACAAGCCCATTGGAAATGTGCCATTGGGGGAGGAAGCAGACGATTATGTAATGGATGAGGTTCCTCTTGAACCTCAAGCTAATAGACGAGGTTGCCCACCTCACGATTAATGTGTCCGTCCCTCCCCAACCTCCACCAAGAGCGGCAACCCACCGACAATTACCAAACAAGGGTTATGCAAGTGCTATAGTCTCGCCCTTCATTAGGGAGAGCAACTTCCAAATCACCAACGTGATGCTTACACTACTTGAGCAACGAGTATTCTTCACCGAGGCTCCGAATTAAAATACCTACAAGTAGCTCAAGGGGTTCGTCGGTATTTGTTAGGAGAGCAAGCAAACAAATGTTTCCGAGGATGCGTTGAGGTTGATGCTGTTTCCCTTTTGTCTACGGGGAAAGACATTGGACTGGTTAGAGAGGTTTCCCAACCATTCCATCCACATTTGGGATGAGTTGGTAGAAAAGTTCATTTCCAAATTCTTTTCTCCGGGACATATGGCGACGCTTCGGGATAAGATTCTTGCTTTCAACCAAGAACCCAATGAGCCATATCACAAGATTTGGGAAAGCTATCGTGCCATGGTTAAAGAGTGACCGAACAATGATATATGACAGAGGCCATGATCCAACAGACCTTTTATAGGGGGATGATCACAACTAATCAATATGTGGTTAACCAACTCGCCGGAGGGAACTTCATGAACACGCCTCATGTCGAAGCTTGTGAAATTCTTGATAAGATGGCAGATACCTCTTCGGCATGGCAAAGTAGAGCCAATGTTTCACAAGGTGACCCTAATGTTATTCACCTACACAAAGAGCTACATGATCATGGGCAAGCTATTGCCGAGTTGACAACTACCATGAACCAATTTTCCAAAGCTCAGCTTCAACAAGTTTAAGGGCCGAAACAAGTGCATGCAATGGAAGGTGTGAATATGATGGTAAACAAAAGACGACAACAAGGTCAACAAATGCAAAGTCGTCCGAAACAATTTATGCAAGATGATAGTGGTTATGATCAAGGTGATTCACTCAATGAGAAAGATGAAGAAGTTCAGCATGTCAACAATTATCAAGGTCAAAGAAAAAATGTTCAAGGACAAAATCAACAACAATGCAGGTCACAAGGGAACCAAGGTAACTGGAACAACCAAAACCACTAAGGCAATTGGAGTGGTGGCAATTATAATCAAGGCAATTGGAACAATCAAGGAAATCAAGGCCATTGGAGTAATCAAGGCAATTGAGGGTGGCAACAATCAAAGTAATTGGGGAGGAAATAATCAAGGAGGGTGGAACAACAACAACAACAACAACAACAACAACAACCGGGGGGTCAAGTTCTTAAAGACCCCCGATGTTCCAACAACCGAGCAATCCACCTCCCTATCCTTCCCAAGGCCCGAGCTATTCTTCCAAAGAGATGGGTAGAATTGAAAACATGTTTAAACAGATGATGCAGAAGAAGGCCGATCCTGATGCTCAATTATCCTCGCACAACACTTCTATTCGAAAGGTGGAGATGAAAGAAGCATGTCCCGTATCATTCCCACCCTTCGGGTTTACTATCCTATCACTAGGTAGTGCCTCCTTAGGATGAGTGTTCAGCGTTTGTGAGAATGCAACCACTTTTATGGTCGTGACTACTAGAAGTAGAAAAGGTGGAGATGCAACCACTTCAAATCAAAGAAGGATTATGGATGAAAATGTTGTTGTTCAAGAGGATGAAATCCCAAGCAATGTGGTTCAAGCTAATGAAGAAGTTAGAATTGATATAGATGAAAGTGTGGAGGAGACGCAAGAAGAGGTAAACTCGTCTATGGAACACGTGATCGACATGTCGGAATCGGTAGTGCCCAAGGCTAAGGCACCAATTCCAAGGCCTCCTCTTCCATACCCTCAAAGGCTTGCAAAGCAAAATAGTAAAAACCAATTCAAAAGGTTTATTGGTATGATGAAGAGTTTGTCAACTAATGTGCCGTTAGTTGAGGCATTGGAACAAATGCCGGGATATGAAATATTCATGAAGGATTTGGTAACCAAGAAAAGATCAATGAATTGTGAGACACAAATATGACTCATCAAGTGACTGCTATTTGTGCACTCAATGGCTCTAAAGTTTGAAGATCCGGGCGCTTTTACAATCCCTTGCACTATTGGGAGCGCCCAATTTGCCAAAGCATTATGTGATCTCAGGGCAAGTATTAACTTGATGCCCTATTCTATCTCTAAAACTTTGGGAATTGGGCAACCAAGACCTACATCCATGAGGCTGCAAATGGTGGATCAAACAATGAAGAGGCCTTTTGGTATTATTGATGATGTCTTGGTTCGAGTTCACAAGTTTATCCTCCCAACGAATTTTGTGATCCTAGATTGTGAAGTGCACTATGAGGTGCCTATCATTTTGGGTAGACCTTTCCTTTCTACGGGGAAGTCTCTTGTTGATGTAGAGGCCGGTGAGCTTACTTTCCGGGTGGGTGACGAAAAAGTGGTCTTCCATGTGTGCAAATCAATGAGGTAGCCAAATAGTAATGAACTTTGTTTGTTTGTGGATTTGGTGACCAACGTGATTGTTGATGATGCTAGTGCAACAATGAATGTTGAGGACAAATTGGAGCCATTTTGCTCAACCTTGATGATGATGAGGAGAATGATGGCTATGTGGAGTGTGTAAATGCATTGCAAGGCATGGGTTCGTACACATATGAGCCCTGAAAGCTATCTTTGGATCTTGAAAACCGGAAGACACCTCCAACAAAACCCTCAATCGAGGAGCCTCCTACCTTGGAGCTAAAGCAATTGCCTCCGCACCTCAAGTATGAATTCCTTGGCCTTCTTCTACTTTACTAGTTATCCTTTCTTCTTGCTTAACTAACATGCAGGTAGAGTCCACATTGGAGGAGCTACAAAGGAGGAAAAGAGAAATCGGATGGACATTGGCGAATATCCTGGGCATAAGCCCTGCCTTTTTCATGCACAAGATTATTTTGGAGGAGGGTGCCAAACCCTCCGTTGAACATCAAAGGAGGTTAAATGAAGCAATACAAGAAGTGGTAAAGAAGGAGATAATCAAGTGGTTAGATGGCGGGGTTGTGTACCCCATTTACGATAGCTCGTTGACCTCTCCAGTGCAATGTGTCCCAAAGAAATGGGGCATGGCTGTGGTAACAAATGACAAGAATGAATTGATCCCAAAAGGAACTGTCACTAGGTGGGGAGTGTGCATGAACTATAGGAAGCTCAAAAAAGTTAATCAGAAAGATCATTTCCCGCTTCCATTTCTTGACCAAATGCTCAATAGGTTGGCCAGACGTGTTTTTTATTGCTTTCTTGATGGATACTCCGCCTATAACCAAATCCTTATTGCTCCTGACGACCAAGAGAAGATCATTTTCACTTGTCCCTATGATACTTTCGCATTCTCACGGATGCCTTTTTGGTTTGTAATGCACCGATGACTTTTCAACGGTGTATGATAGTTATTTTCACCGACACGGTGGAGGACATTCTTGAGGTCTTTATGGATGATTTTTCTATGGTTGGGAATTTGTCTGAAGATTGTTTGAATAATTTGGATAGGGTATTGGCTAGATGTGAGGAGACAAATTTGGGGTTGAATTGGGAGAAGTTTCACTTCATGGTCGAGGAAGGTATTGTCCTCGACCACAAAATTTCAAATCATGGTATTGAGGTCGATAAGGCCAAGATTGAGGTGATCTCTAAATTCCCTCCCCCGACATCTGTGAAGGGAGGGAGGAGCTTTTTGGGTAATGCGGGTTTCTATCGGTGATTCATCAAGGACTTTTCCAAGGTGGTGAACCCATTGTGCAAACTTTTGGAGAAGGATGCCAAGTTCCATTTTAATGAAGATTGTATGAAGGCATTCGAGTTGCTTAAATTCAAGTTGACTACTACTCGTTTTATCACTGTACCAGATTGGAGCTCGCCTTTTGAGCTCATGTGATGCTTGTGATGTTGCGGTTGGAGTGGTGTTGGGGCAAAGAATCAACAAAATCTTCCATCCGGTCTACTATGTTAGCAAAACCGTGAACAACACAGTGACCAAAAATGAGCTACTTGCTATTTTTTTGACATGGAGAAGTTCCGGCCGTATTTGATGGGTACTAAGGTGATTGTCCACACTGACCATGCGGCGCTTCGATATTTCATGAACAAGAAAGATTCTATGGCAAGTTTGATGTGGTGGGTGCTACTATTGCAAGAGTTTGAACTAGAGATTCAAGACTGCAAGGGTAGTGAAAATCAAATGGCGGACCACTTGTCCCATTTGGAGGAGGAGAGGGATGCCACATGAAGGCCTTGAGATCAATGATTCATTTCCCAACGAGCAACTCCTATCCGTTTCATTGACCGGGATGCCATGGTTCGCCGATTTAGCCAATTATCTTTTGAGCGGAATTGTACCGAATGAGTTCTCTTCAAACCAAAGGAAGAAGCTCAAACGGGATTGCTTGGATTATTATAGGGATGAGCCGTATCTTTTCCGAATATGTACAGATGGTGTGATCCGGCGATGTGTACCAGAAGAAGAACAAATGGGAATTCTTGAGGCTTACCACTCTTCACTGTATGGTGGTCACCATGGTGGAGTTAGAACGGCTACAAAGGTTTTGACTTGTGGTTTCTATTGGCCTACCCTCTACAAGGACACTAGTGAGCTTGTCAAGCATTGTGATGAGTGTCAAAGGGCTGGTGGGATTTCTAAGAAGAATGAGATGACGCTTACCACCATTTTAGAGATTGATATCTTTGATGTTTGGTGTATTGATTTCATGGGACCGTTCGTGAGATCTTGTGGTAACACTTATATTTTGGTAGTTGTGGACTATGTGTCAAAATGGGTTGAATACGTGTCTTTACCCAACAACGAAGCTCGAAGTGTGGTAGCATTCTTGAAAAAGAACATCTTCACAAGGTTTGGTACTCCGAGGGCCATTATTAGTGATGGGGGTTCGCATTTTTTCCACCCGCCTTTTAATACCTTACTCACCAAGTATGGTGTCACTCATAAAGTCTCAACCCCCTACCATCCTCAAGCAAGTAGACAGGTTGAATTCTCCAACCGGGAGATCAAGAGTATTTTGTCAAAGACTGTGAACGCCAACCGAACGGATTGGTCAAGCAAACTAGATGATGCTCTTTAGGATTATAGGACGGCCTACAAGATGCTGATTTGGATGTCTCTATATCGATTGATGTTTGGGAAGTTGTGTCATCTTCTGGTAGAGCTTGAGAATAAGGCCATGTGGGCATTGAAGAACCTTAATCTTGAATGGGATGTCGCTGCAAACCTAAGAGTGGCACATTTGAATGAGCTTGATGAATTCTGGTATCATGCCTAAACAAGTTCGTCCCTTTACAAGGAAAAGATGAAGTACATCCATGACAAGTATATCCACAACAAGTAGTTTAAAGAAGGTGATCTTGTGCTATTGTTCAATTCTTGGTTAAGGATGTTTCCGGGCAAGTTGAAATCTAAATGGAGTGGCCCCTTTGAAGTAGTGAATGTAACCCCCTTTGGTGCTCTAGACTTGAAAAATAAGAATGATGAGGTTTTTAGAGTCAATGGGCCCCGGGTTAAACATTATCTTGGCAATATTGATGATGGCCACACTGTGGCGGTTCTTCATTTCAAGTGATCGGTAATCTGTGTCGTGCCACGACGTTAAATTAGGCGCTTCTTGGGGGCAACCCATGTATTTTCCTTTCTTTTGTTTTTCTTCATTAGATTAGATCGGCTTTGTTTTGTGCTAACCATTTTTAAAGTGTATGCAAAAATTTGGCTGTGGCAAAATGCATGGTCTCTGAAGTTGGCTTGTCAAAAATTCTTAAGGAATTGCGGTCGCGCACATTTTTTTGTGGTCCGCACTAATGCTGCGGCCACACTCATTTTTGTGTGGTCCGTAGCGTGACTTCTCAAGGGCAGGTAAGGAGTGCAGACCGCATAAAAATTCTGGGTCCTACAGGTAAAATTATAAATAGGTCTTCTCTCATGTTTTTACACTTTTCGATATTCTGAGACCCGAATCTAAGTTTGCACAGTAAATTTCCCCATTGCTCTCAAATTTTTCCCTCATTTCATCACTTGCATATTCATTACTGGTATGTTAATTCCATGTATAGGTTCGTCATCTTTTGTTTTGTTTTGTTATTAGATTTAGGGTTACTTCAATGCCTAAAAATTTCAATGTTTAGTTGTTTTTGCCTAGAATCATGTGGGTAGCTTCTTAAACGTTAATTGGGGTCTGGGTAAGTAGCTAATGATGTTTGATTGCAAAAACCATGACTATTTGAGAACAAAATTGCATAAACCCTAGGACAGTGCTCGTGAAATTTGAAATATGCGGCCGCACGCACTTTTGTGCGGTCCGCACTAGAGACTATGCGACCTCACATACTTTTGTGCAGTCTGCAGCTCTCTAAGTTATAGAAATGGTGTACTTGACTTGTGTGGCCGCACTCAAAATTGTGCGGTCCGTAGTGTACTTTTGCGACTGCACTTATTTTTGTCTGGTCTGCACTAATGAAACATCAGAGACCCCAGTAGTATGAACCTGATGTTGTGCGGTCGCAGTCAAAATTGTGCGGCCCGCACTCTTGGTTGTGCAGTCACGCTCACTTTTGTGCGGTCCGCACTGCCCATTCTTAGAATGTTTTGCCGCAACTTTCAATCATGTTTATGTATACATTATGAGCTTCAATTATAACTAATTTCTAGTTCTTATGTGTTGCAGACAATGGTTCGCTCACGTGGCAAAGGAGATATGTTAAAAGGGAGGGCAGAAACCTCCCGAGGCCGGGGTTGAGGTAAAAGCAACATACCTCTAGCACTTCAAAGGGTTATAAGCAAGAAAGCCACAACCAATAGAGCCCTTGATACCTTGAAGACTAGTGAGTATGTCCCATCCGGGGAAGGTTCTGAGGGCAACTCCGTGCAAGCACAACCGGAAGCCAAATCAAAACAACTCCCGAGGAGATTTCATTTGGTATATGAGTCCTCTTCAGCTACCGGTTAGTTTGAGGGTTCGGAAGAGGGTAGTCAAGATTCTGAACGCTCTTCCTCACATGCTCCCTAGCTCCAATAAATTTAGATGATGATGATTATATCCCAAATAATGGGAGAGGGGCAATACTGTAGTGGCAGGTCTAGAGAGGTCAAAGAGGCCAGAGGTATGGAAGGACAAATTTTTCAGTGCCAATGCCTTCGCAAAGTTTAGGGAATGGAGGCTATAGAGGTCGCTTACTCTTGATTCGACAATTTTTAATGAAGGATTTGCACAAGCACAACCCCAATATCCTAAGGCAATTCCAGGAGAAAAAATGATGGAAATGGTTCACCAACAACATCCTAGATGCAAATGAGTACCTGGTCAAGGAATTCTACGCAAATGTTGCTCACATCAAACAGGGAACCAAAGTGACAAAAGTGCGGAATCTGAAAATCCGCTTTGACTCCTATGCACTAAACACATATGTGAGGTTTGAAGAAGTAGAAGCAGTGCAATACTTGGAGAAGCTAGATATGGGTGATGCAGCTCGTCCATGGTTTGCTGGAATTTTGGAAATCTCAGGGTCAACACCTCTGTGGCTCACAACAGGGTTTCAATTGTCCGGGCCACCCTAAACTTTGAAGCAAAAGGGTGGCAAACGATCGTGTGTAGCCTCATTGACCCATGCCTTAATGAAAACGTGCTCCCACTTCCTCGTGCAGTCTTGGTGGCTTAATTATGGCAGGTTATCCGATAAATGTTGGTGCCATCATGTCCACCAACATTACTTTAGCTATCTAAAAGGGTGAAAGATCTTATCCGTACCCGAATTTCCTCAATAAATACTTCAAGGAACAAGGGGTTGAGTCAAAGAATCATGATACAGAAGTGAAGGACAAGAAGCCTTTCTCCTAGTACCACCTTCAGGGAGCTCACAACCCAAAATTCAAGGGAAAAGCTACTACCTCTACTGGCCGGTCTAAGGAGCCAACGGTAGTGGTTATTGATTCAGTTGTCGAGCCTTCCACAGCAACCGGTACTTCCACCGGGACAACAGCCATGCCACCATCTTCATTTGCCGGCCCTCCTACTTCTGCTAGACTATCAGTGCCATTGCTACTGCCGGCTTCATCTACATATCCTCAGACTGCACTACGAGTCTTCCAGCCATTGGGGAGTCTCAACAACTGGATGCAGGCAGCTACTACAAAGCTAAGTGATATATCCAGTATTGTTGCAGCACAGTCCTCAGCCCCAGCAAAGCCACATGTACCTCTGTCAGTAGAGGAAACATTGAAGAAGATTTTGGAAAACCAGAAGACCATCACAGATACTCTAGTGGAGTATGGGAAGGTCATTGAGGACTTAACCAAGCATGTCAAAAAGATAAATTAATCTCAAGCATCAAATAGGTCAGTGGACAAATTGAGAAAAGAGGTCACCAAGATTGCATCTGTCGGAGATCTGCCATTGGACCTACTTATGGAGCCTTCAGTCCCAACAGCATAGGTTGCACCAGAGGTAGTAACCGGACCATCCAAGGAGCTGGTTGCCACTTCCCACATTGCTGAGGAGATAATCCAGATGCTTAGCACCTATTTGTCCTTCAAACTGGAGATGATGAGATACAGTTAGAGACAGAGAGTGTTGAGGATCCTATGTAGACTTAGACCACATAGGGAGTTCTCTTAACTCTCTACCCTTTCCATGTTCTTATTTTTGTTAAGCATTGAGGACAATGCTTATTTTCATTTGGGGGGGGGTCTATTTGGAGTATTTGACTTTGACATTTGACATTTGGGTTGTAATAACTCTGATTCTATTTTTCTTTCCTCTTTATTTTCCTTTGTTATTTATATGTTCTCCCCATTTGATGTAGATATTCATTTCCCTTATGTATATATTCATTTGATTTCGATTTGTATATTTATTTATCTCGCTTTCCGTAGTTTATTTCATAAATTTTTTAGTTTGCTTTTCCTTAGTAGTATAGCTTCTTTTTTACTTTAGTATCTTCTTTTTACTAGCTTCTTTTTAAGTTTTGAGTGAATAATAAGCCTTTGGTTATCTTAATGACACAGTTCTTTCCAAAGGTGGATTATGTGTGAACCAGGTGGGTCTTCTCAACGATGGATGGCGTGACAACCTTCTTAAGAGATTGAGTCCATTTTATTTTATGTTTAGATAAATATAGTAGTAATGAATAAAAGGGTTTCAATTATGATTCACTTGGTACCAACACATTTACCTATGATCGTATGGTTAAAAACAAGTTATTGGTAGAAAATAGTTCTAGTTGTGACTTTTTGACTCTTGTGTTGACTTAAACAGTCATCGAGTGGTTCAGTCAAGCCTTTGTTGATTCTCAATCTTAGCTAGGGTTGTTTTGGGCCCTCGACTCCATTCTCTTTATCAATACAGAAGCGTGAGAGGTGAGTTGTTAGTTACAAGTCCAAGTACTCGTGCTAATTGTCTAGAACTTGCCCCGAATGTTTGTCTAAGCAAAATTCTAAGTATAGCTTGGCTTGAGCAATGATTGTAGGTTCTCCTTGATCCAAATTAAAATTTGAAATCTTCTATAGCCTACCAATGTGATATCCCTAGTCAACCCCTTTGAGCTGAAGCCCTTTTTCTTTCAATAACCATAGTACAAGCCTTTATCCGTTTTGTAATGACCCTCTCTTGGCACTCGATCTTTCCTTAGAATTTTTTAGAAACAATTGGCAAAATGTAAGTTTCGGGGAGATACGAGGAGTTTGAATGTGATAAAAGGTACAAAGAAGAAATGAAGAAAAGTGAGGGCAAAGAAAAGAAAGAAAGAACAAAAAGAAAAATATCAAAACGAAAGTGAATAAATTGAAGAGTTGAAGGAAATTCAAAAGAAAATAAGGAGGAAAGGATGAAGTAAATATAAAAGGAGAAAATGAATATCATGATCAAGAAAGAGTGACGTTACGTCTCTCTAGTTCCCTCGAGGAAAACTCAAAGAGTCAGGAAAGTATGAGCCAAAAAGAAAAAAATGGAGTGCTTAAGGAAAGATGAAACCATTCTATTCCAGCAAGCCCTACCTTGATCCAAAAGCCTCCATTACATCCCGCAAAATCCCTGCATGATTTCAAGTTTAGTGAGCTTACATTAGTGGTGATTTACATAAGGGGCAAGCTTATGGTACTTAAAGTCGGACTCCTGATATTCTTTTGAGAGTGATGAGCAAACTTTTCACAATCCCTACTTTGAGTGTTACATTCTAAAGTGAGATTTAGTAATGGAAAGTATAGGAGGAGGAGTTTGGGATCCACAATGACCTACGTGAAAAGGCGAGCTTCCTTGATGAATAGGGTCAACTCTTGAAGCTCTAGTGTCATATTAGAACTATGGTACTCAAAAAGTCATATCATTGTCTTGTTGATAATTCATATGTGTTGTGGGCAATTGTTGGTCCCAATTGATGGGTAATTGATTAACCTTAGGCTAGCTAAAATATCCTTTTTTTCTAATGGATGTGGGAATTGCCTTATTTGATTGAGGATAAGCAAAAGCTTAAGTTTGGGGGAGTTGATAAGTAAGGATTTTGACCGCTTATTTGCTCTCTTTTACTTGCGTTTTAGCTCAAAAATGCTTAAAGGTATTCCCAGAAACTAACGAAATGTGCTTACTTGCAGGAATATTGGAAAACAAGACAAATAAGTCAAAATCAACTCATAAAGGAGTCAAAAGTGACAAGAACTAAATCATGCCAGAAAGGCTAGCAGTGCTGACCGCACAATTCTAGTGCGGCCACAGAAGGGAGATTCAGAGAGTAATGTTTTGGCCAGCTCAAACAGTGCGGACTGCACGAAATTGTGCGGCCGCAGGAGGTCAAGTGCGGCCGCAGTCTCTATTATGCAGTCTGCAGGTTTGAAGAATCAGAGAGCTATTTCAAGACCAAAAGTAGAGAGTGCGGACCGCATCTCTTTTTGTGTGGCCACATAATCAGAAGTGCGGCTGCACTCATTTCATGCGGACTGCAGCAGCCCTGAAGTTTCAAGCCAAATTTCCAAGAATGAGGACCGCGCAACTATTGTGCGGCCGCAAAAAGCCCATTGTGTGAACCGCACAACCTACGTAGGGGCATTTTTGTCAGATATTTCAGCTTAGTATAAATAGAACTTTTTATAATTTTTAGGTGAAGTTTAGTTTGCAGAGGTGCACCTGAGCCGTTTTCTTTACTTCTTTGAGTAATTTTGTACTAGATTAACTTCTAAACACTAGATTTTCTTTGTCTAATCAAATATTATGCATTCTATCTTAATTTTTTCTTGTATTTCTTTATTTTGTATGAGTAGCTAGATCTTTAGATAGTGTTGTGGCTCAACCCTAGTGTTGGTACATAATGGGTATTTAATTTTAGGGCTTTTTTGTGATTGGGTTAGTGATATTTAGCCTCGTTTATGCTTGAATTCTAGAATTAATGGTTGCAAATATTGATTCGTGCCTATTGGACCTAGTCTTTACTTGAGAAAGAGAGACTAAGTTTAGGAAAACTTGGATAACCGGGAATTGGGGTGAACTCAAGAAATTGATAGCCCCAATTAAAGGGTTAAATCTAGAGATAGTAAGACCCAACTTGAGCATATATCACTTGATCTGTGCAATACCCATTTGGACTTGAGAAAGCCATATTGGGCAAAATAACTCAAACTACCGAGAGGTATAGAGTGAGCAATTGTGTGTGATTTCTATATTACGATCCCTATTAATCAAACTTGCCTTGTAGTTTACAACCCGTTAGGTAGCCACCTAGGTGGAAGTGACAACCCTATGTCACAACCTTAAACCTAGGCCCGGTCGTGATAGCGCCTCTTGTAAAGACAAGGCCAGACGACACTAACTCCCAATTAAATTAACATATAATAATTCATAATTACGTCATTAATAATGATAAATCCCATAATAGAGTGAAATATATCAACTGCGGAAAACCAAACACAGCGCGACATCGGGGTGTCACCAGTCATGAACATCCAACATAGTCTAAGAGCATGAAAGAGTTTATACAATCTATTACATAACTAGAACAAGGGAAATAAAATAGGAGGGAGAAACACTGGTCTGTGAATGCCGAGCAGCTACCTAGTGGACTCCGAATAGCCTACTGAGCAATCAACTCTCACTGGCGGGACCTGAAGCTCCTGAATCTGCACACAGGGTGCAAGGAGTAAAGTGAGTACTCTAACTCAGTGAGTAATAACAATAAATAAAGACTGAGCGATAAGAAATCACATAAAAACACAACAACATGCTATAAAGAAGCAGTGTAAAACCAAATAAAAGCAATAAAATTGTGAAATCTTATAAAAACACCTTGGTTCAGAATAAGCTTCTTTAAAACACCTTTTCAACAGTTAAACAAGTAAATGAAAAGCAGCTGAAAAGATAAACACATAAAATCCGCTTGTCGGGCACAATGTCAATAGAATCAGCCCTTCGGGCAATAACATGGAACAACACCAGCCCCTCGGGCTTTATCTCATATCACAATGGGTACCCGCGCTCACTAAGGGTGTACAGACTCCGGGAGGGGCCCCTTACGGCCCAAGCGCAATATCAAGCCATCTCGTGGCATAATCAGTAGGCTCTCGACCTCATATCAAGCCACCTTGTGGCGTACAACTCAGACCCTCGGCCTCATAATCATAATCAGTACAACATTGCTACGGCGTGCAACCCGATCCCATAATAGTCCTCGCAACACAGGCCCTCGGCCCTACTCAGTCAGAAATCTCTAGAAGCCACTCTGGCACAGTAAAACATGATGCTCAACCCAAAAATATCATTTAAATTGTTAAAACAGAGTAAACATGGCTGAGTTATGAAAACAGTAGAATATAGCATGACTGAGCACAGATATAAAATAAAAATAGTGAGGAAATAGCAGTAAAAATCCCCTAAGGGTCAAAATAGTTGGCACGAGGCCCAAATATGACATTCAGCCCAAAACATGATGATAGCAAATAGTTTTCAATCAAATAAGCGGTAAAACAATCATTTGGGATGGACTAAGTCACAATCCCCAAAGGTGCACGGCCCCACGCTCGTCATCAAGCATGTGCATCACCTCAATATAGTACAACAATGTGAAATCTGGGGCTTCATACCCTCAAGACAACATTTACAATCATTACTCACCTCAATCCGGTCCAAACTCTAGCCCGTGATGCCTTTGCCTCTTGAATTGGCCTTCGGATGCTCCAAATATAACCAAAATCAGTGCAAAACCATCAACATATGCTAAAGGAACAAAGTCCACTCGAAAGAAATCAAATTACAACACAAATCCCGAAATTGGCCAAACCCGACCCCCGGGCCCACGTCTCGGATTCTGATAAAAATTACATCAATAGACATCTTATCGCTCCCCGAGTTCTTTTATATCAAAATCACCAAAATCCAACCACAAATGATCCCTCAAATTCCTAATTTTATGTCTCCAATTACAAGCCCTAGTTCTTCAATATTAGGCTTAAATTCCATAATTAATTAGGTAGAAAATACGTTAGGATTGGATATTAAGTCCATAAATCTTACCTCCAAGTGTTCCCCCTTGATTCCCTCTTCAATCCCCTTCAAAAAGCTTCAAAATCGCCCAAAAATGGAGGAACTTAGGTTCAAAATCACGGAAATAGCCTTTTTAAACATTCTGCCCAGCTATTAAATTTCCTTAATCGCAATCGCGGGACCCTCATCGCGATCGTGAAGCAAAAGTTTCCCAGACCCCAAATTTACTCTACGCGAACGCCGATAGACCCACGTGAACGGGATGCACAGGACCTTACACATACGCGAACGCGACTAGAGCCACGCGTTCGCGATTCATAACTTGCCCAACTCACGCGATTGCAACTCAAGTTACGTGATCACGAAGCACAACCTAAATTGACCCTATCAAATCTGTACGTGATCGCGAGACTCCCTATACAATCGCGAAGAAGGAAAACCTGCAACAGTTGAAGACAAAAAACTGCAACTTCTCAACATGCAATTTCATTCGTTTAACCACCCGAAACTCACCCGAGGCCCTCAGGACCTCAACCAAACATGCCAACATATCCCAAAACATCATTCAAACTTGTTCCAACCTTTAGAACACTCCATACAACATCAAAACACCAAATTTGCATCGGATTCAAGCCTAAGAATTCCAAAATCTTCTAAATTCCGCTTTCGATCAAAAAGTTTACCAAACCACGTCCGAATGACCTAAAATTTTGCACACACATCCCAAATGATACAACAGACCTACTGCAACTTCCGATATTCCATTGCGACCCCTATATCAAAATCTCACCTATCAACCGGAAAACGCCAAAATTCCAATTTCGCCAATTCAAGCCTAAATCTACTCCGGACCTCCAAAACACATTCTGATCACGCTCCAAAGTCCCAAATCACCTCCCGAAGCTATCCGAACCATCGAAACTCACATCCAAGTCCTTTAACACATAAGTCAACATCCGGTTGACTTTTCCAACTTAAGCTCATTCAAAAGAGACTAAGCGTCTCAAACCTTACCAAAACCTCTCCGAACCCGAGCCAACCAACCCGGTAACACAAAAATACAGCTCAACAAGGTAATGAGAAGCAGAAATGGGGAAAACAGAGCGGTAACTCATGAGACGACTGGCCGGATCGTCACAACCTAGATCCTTTATCATTTGAAAAACAACAAAAACCCAAAACATTGTCTTTTAGTTTATTATTTGTAATCATTGGCTAAAAGTAGAAATAGAAACAACCAATGAATATGTGAAAGTACAAATTGAGTCACATCATACACCTACTCTAGTTATATACCTAATCCTAATTTTAACTCCCTAAGAAATCGATCCTAACTCGCGTTGGGTTTTATTATTGCTTCGACCACCTTACTACCTATAATCTTGGTGTGAGTTTGGGAAAGAAAAACTGCCTTGACCCGAAGCCTGGGGCAGAATCTCCTCTTGTGACCGAGATCTCCACACTCGAAACAGCCCCTCGGTGCGGCGATCTGCTACCCTGATGGCCTGTAGAACCACTGGAAGAATCTTGAATAGTCGGTAGGCGGTATGAACTCTCCGGCATGGCACTAAAATAGGATCTGGAAGAACCCTGGTGGCCTGAGTACCCACTAGAAGAACCCTGGATGGCTGGCGGGGGTAAGAACTCTCTAGTATGGCACTGAATTAGGGGTGTGCTGAATTTGGGGGCTTGCTAGGCTGACCCCTCCCAAACTAATCTCCGCCCATAGTAGGGGCACCTCTACACTCTCCAGAAAAATGGGCCCTCTTGTCCTGCTGCATCTACTCTCTACGTCTCTGGTGGTAGCCCTCAATCCTCCGAGCAATCTCTACTACCCACTGATAAAAAGTCCCCATCTCAACCTCTCTGGCCATATTAGCCCTAATACCGAGTGTAACCCCATAACAAACCTCCGCACTGTCTTTGCATCGGTAGGAAGTATCATAAGTACATGGCGAGAGAACTTAGAAAACCTCGCCTTATAATCTATCACTAACATATGACCTGCTCAAGCTGCTCAAACTAATACCACAACTCTTACCTCTCGGAGAGTGGAATATACCTTTCCAAGAAAAGTTGTGTGAACTGGCCCCAAATCATGGGAGGAGAACCGCTGGTCTGCCAAGAAGATAAGACTACCACCATCTACGGACCCTGCTCTCCAACTGGAAAGTAGTGAAGTCAACCCTATGAGACTCAAATATCCTCATGTTGTGCAGTCTATCCCTGTACCTATAAAGGAAATCCTAGGCATCCTCATGACACTCGCCTCCAAAGAAATGAGGGTGTAGCCTATTCCATCTATCCAATAACTTCTGTGGATCACCGTCTTCAACTGGTCTAGGCTCAGGTACCACCGCTGCAACTGGCTGGGCCCTTTTCTGTGGGTAGTGCACTCAGAGTCTGATACACTGCAGCTGCATGCCCAGGAGCGTGAGTAGTAAGGGTCTGTGCCCCCCTCCCACCTAAGATGCGGTTGGGACTGCTGGAAATAAACCAACCTGGATCATAGAATCCATGAACCACAACATACCCATGACCTCCTGAAAACCCGGTGCTGTCATGAAATCCGCCAGGGCAAGCTCTGCTATGGGCACCTCGCCCTGCTCCTCAATGATGGGATCCTCTACTGGATCCGCTGGCGATGCAACTGGGGAAACTCTACGACGTCCTCATCCTCTACCTCGGGTCGATGCCCTCCCCAGCCTCTACCTCGGCCTTTGGAGATAGGGGCAAATCCTCCTGGGTCCAGAACGTTAGTTGTATGTGTTCTCACCATCTACGAGAGAATAGAAAAAATAAACTTAGTATACCATCAACTACACGATAGAAGATGAATAAAGAATAGTTTCCTAATACTATGTAGCCTCTCGAAGATAAGTACGGACGTTTGTGCACTGATATGCAAGACTCTATTACGCTTGCCCATCACTTGTGAGACTACGTGAACCTAGTGCTCTAATACTATGTTGTCACGACCCAACTCCATGCCAGGCCGTGATAGCGTGCAACACCATTGCTAGACAAGCCAACAGTGAACAACGTAATGATTTCTCATTTTATTTAAGCAATCCCAGCATTTTACTTCTATTTAAATTTAAAGCATTTGGTAAATAATGGATTTTTAAAGCAAACAAGATGGAAATAGCTAAAAGAAAACACATCTATAGAAATATAACCCAAAGTCAAAGTCTACTAATATGTGACAAGATCTAGTGTCACAAGTGTATGAGCAACTACTAGAATATACAAAAGAATGACTATCCTACTGTCCGAAATAGAATAGAAAGATACAAGGAAAAGAGAAACTTCGGCATGCTGCTGAATGGCTAGAAAGGGGGCAGCTCACCGTGAAGTCTCAGTCTAAGATCAAGTATGCTCGTCGGGCGGGTAACTAGATGCACTAGCCTTAGAGCATGTACAATTAAGTACAGAAGCATAGTATGAGTACATAAACAATATGTACCCGATAAGTATCCAGTCTAACCTCGAAGAAGTAGTGACGAGGGGTCGACTTGACACTTACTAGGGCTAACAATAATATAATTAAAGTGTTATGCTAAACATGGATACCATGAATAATACTGATAGTTCAGTAATAGGAAGTGATAAGTTCTTCTTTCATAAATATAATTTTAGTTTTAGTCATATCATTTAACAACTTACATTTCAAAGCACTTAAGCAGTATAAATCAGGAAGAGTTCCAAATAATTAACATGAGCAATTATGCCGAGGTCGTACGACCGCGTCCAACATAGTATTAAAATGGGCACTGCCGGAGGGTCAAAAGGCGCGAACCATAGATGCTTCTATTTACTACCGAGGCGCTCGGACCGATCCACAAATAATAATTTATTTTCAAGAAAGCACACATTTCCCATTTACAGTCAAGTATTTCTTACAAATCCTCAAGTAATTGAGTATAAACCTTATATAACTATTTTATCAGTTTCCGGCATGACTTAAGTGATTATAGTAGCAAGTAAGGATGCAAGCATTTCAAATATAACGTGAAACGTGTCCTAAACTACCCGGACAATAATATAATAGTAGCAATGTACGAAATTTCATCATCACGTACGTACGTAGCCTCACAGATAGGTATAAACATTTATTTAATTCACCTATGGGGCTAATTCCTTCTTACAACATTAGAAAGGAGACTTACCTCGTCTCAAAGCTTACTTTCCAATTTAAAAATGCGCTCAAACCTCCAAATTTGACGCCAAACAACTCGAAGCTCAAAGTGCTAAATGAAATCCCCTCTCTAAGAGCACGAAAAATCGCCCAACAATGGAAGAAAATGAGCTAAAATAGCCTAAGTCCTGATTTTTAAAACTTTCTGCCCAGGTCTGCCTTCTTCGCGATCGCGAAAGAGGCCTCGCAATCGCGAAGGCAAATGGCCCAGGCCCAGGGAATTTTACCCATGGCGAACGTAAAGGCTCGCTTGGTATACCCTACACGAATGCGAGGGCTTCTTTGAGAATGAGAAAAATAAATGGTGGCCACCCAGCTCGGCCTCTTCTACGCGAACACGAGCCAGGTCACGCGAACGCGATGGCTAGAGGACCTAGACCTCCACGAACGCAATCCTGAGCATGCAAACGCAAAGGGTAAAAGCACCAAAAATCCTTCATCGCGAACGCGAGGGGATGACTACGTTCGCAAAGAAGGAAACCAGAAGCAGAAATATGGTGTGTCTCAACTCAACTCCAGACGGTCCAAAATGCACCCGAGCCCTACGGGACCCCGTCCAAAGGCACTAACAGGCCTGTAATCATAACACAGACTTGCTCAAACTCTCAAAATGCGAAAAACGACAATGAAACCAAGAATCATGCCTCAAAACCAAATTGAATCAAACTTAAAACTTCAAGTTTTCCAAATTCTCTAAATGTGCCGAATCATGTTATACTTGCAATGTTTGCACCCTACTTGTTAATTTATTTGTTAAAATCATATTGAAACTTGAAAAAGGAATTGCAAAAGGTGAAACTTCATTTACTTGACCGTTAATGAGAATTGGTATCTCTTTGAATAATCTCCCCTTAATAAATCTCTAATTGATTATTTTAATGTATTTTTCTCTTCTTGTGGAGCGGGCCGAATGCCTCGGTAGTAGATAGATGCATCTATGGTTCATGTCGTTCGATCCTCGATAGTGCACAGTTTAAATATTTTATGTTGGATCGGGCCGTACGACCTCGACATGATTTGCGCATGATAAATATTTGGAACTAATAAGAATTCATATTTCTTCGTCGACTTGAGACATAAATTGTTAAATGACGAAAATAAATTTGGGATTTTTTCTATTACTAAAAGAATTGTTTACTTACTCCTTGTTATTGAGATTTTAACTGTTTCATACAATCCATGTTTAATTATAATGTCAGTATTTTTTATTGTTAGCCCACAGAAAGTATCGGAGTCGACCCCTCGTCACTACTTCTTAGAGGTAAGACTAGATACTTACTGGGTACGCATTGATTTACGTACTCATACTACACTTGTTGCACATTTTGTGCAGGTATATATATGTCTAGTGATCTTGTGGGCGCAAAGGTGCGGTTATTGCAAGGATTTAGATGAGCTGCATCCCATGTTACGAGTCTGCAGCGCATAGAGTCTCCATCAAAGTCATTTACACTCTCCTGTCTAATTGTATTCTAGACAGATGTTGTATTTTACTATAATTCCTAGTTAATGCTCATGCACTTGTGACACCGGATTTTGGGGGTGATTATAGATTGTTCAGTATTGTTGTTGTGAATGTATTACTCCCTCCGTTTCAATTTATGTGAACCTATTTTCTTTTTAGTACGTGCCAAAAAGAATGACCCTTTCCTTATTTGGAAATAATTTACCTTTACACAAAGATTTATAGCCACACATAATATATGTGCCTCATTTTAGACCACAAGATCAAAAGTCTTCTCTCTTTTCTTAAACTTCGTGCCCAGTCAAATGGGTTCACATAAATTGAAACGGAGGGAGTATCATTTACTCTATAAATTCTATCTCTTACAATTTAATTGAAGGAAATTATGATTTCAAAATACTAAAATAAGTAATTAAGTTAATCAATTATTGTTGGCTTGTTTGACAGCGGTGTTAGGCGTCATCACGACCTTTAATGGATTTTGGGTCGTGACACCTCCCATCCATACCAAGAACTTTCTGAAATAGGCAATTGATCTCAATTATTTCTCTTATAAGCCTAGAACAGATAGAGTTATTCAATCAATGTATCACCATTTTTCATATATGTTTTTGTAATTTCCTTCCATATCTCTCCTCCATAGAACAATTCTTCTTCATTCCTAATGTACCAATGTGTTGATAATTTGCTTTAGTTACTGTTGCATCTTTTTAGCATAAAAAGTTACTTAGTTTTAGGATAAATTCATTTTTTTTAATTTAGGTTTTTGTTAGAGTTTTAGGTTTATTTATATTTAGGTTTTCGAATTCTTCTTATGCATTTTTTTGCACATTATTTTCTCAAATTGACTATTTAATGCCCTCTATATTTACTAAAAAAGTAGAGACATTGTCAATCAATATTTTTAATTTTTTTGTTCTCTTATCCTTTTAGAAAACCCAACAGTGGTATCAGAGCTTCATTGGTTTTACGAGATTTGTGAGTTTTTGTAAAGAACTATTTTCAAATCATTTTTAACTAATATCAATATTTAAACTCATTTTCAAACATGGCAAGAAATAGTCTCTCTTTGATTGCCTCGCAAACTTTTACTGGAAAAAAATATCAGATTTGTTTGTAAAAGGAAATCATGTCGTAAGTGAAGCCTATGATCTATGAAAAGTTATAATAGAAGATAGGCCATTAAAACCACTCCCTGCAAATCCTACCCTTGCCCAAATAAAAAATCATTCTGAAGGGAAAATAAAAAAATACAAAGTCAAAATTGTGATTCAAAATTCAGTTACAAATTCTATTTTTTTAAAATTATTGAATATGAAACAACAAACACAGCTTTGGAAAATATTTAAAAGGAGTACCAAGAAAGTGACCGAGTCAGACAAATGCAGATTTTATAAGGGATTTTTAATCTCTTAGGATGCAAGAAGATGAGTCTATCACTAAGTATTCTAATAGGATTTTCTTAGAATCAGGAAGCTTGGCGAGGATTTTGTTTACCTCAAAAATACGAGTAATAATTAAACTTGGTTTATGGTTTTAAAGATACGTGATTTAGTTCAATACTAATTAATAACCAAGAAATCTGAAGTATAAATGTTTAATTTAATTATTTAAATAATATTGAAACTTGAATAAGGAATTGTAAAAGGTTAAACTTCATTTACTTGACCGTTAATGAGAATTGGTATCTCTTTGAATAATCTCCCCTTAATAAATCTTGAATTGGTTATTTTAATGTATTTTTCTCTTCTTCTGGAGCGGGCCGAACGCCTCAATAGCAGATAAATGCATCTATGGTTCATACCGTTCGACCTTCAGTAGTGTACAATTTAAATATTTTATGTTGGATCGGGTCGTACGAGCTCGGCATGCTTTGGGCATGATAAATCTTTGGAACTAATAATAATTGATATTTCTTCGTTGGCTTGAGACATAAATTGGTAAATGACGAAAAAAAATTTGGAAATTTTTCTATTAATAAAAGAATTGTTTACTTGCCCCTTGTTATTGAGTTTTCAACTGTTGCATACAATCCATGTTTAATTATAATATCGGTATTTTTTTTATTGTTATCCCATAGCAAGTGTCGGAGTCGACCCCTCATCACAACTTCTTCGAGGTTAGACTAGATACTTACTGGGTACGCATTAATTTATGTACTCATACAGCACTTTTTGTACATTTTGTGCAGCTGCATATATTTCTAGTGGTCTTGTGGGTGCAGAGGCACGGTTATTGCGGGGATTTAGGGGAGCTTCATTGGTTTTACATGATTTGTGATTTCTTGCAAAGAACCATTTTCAAATTATTTTTAACTAATATCAATATTTAAACCCATTTTCAAACATGCAGGCAACAAGCTCTCTTTGAGTACCCCACAAACTTTCACTGGAAAAAAAATATCAGAACTATTAATAAATATGTAATCATGTCGTAAGTGAAGCCTATGATCTGTGGGAAGTTGTAATAGAAGATAGGCCATTAAAACCACTCCTTGCAAATCCTACCCTTGCCTAAATTAAAAATCATTCTGAAGAGAAAATAAAAAAAATACAAAGACAAAACTGTGATTCAAAATTCACTTGTAAATTTTATTTTCTTTTTTTATTTTGAAATTATTGGATGTGAAACAACAAAAGAAGCTTTGAAAAATCTTAAAAAGGAGTACCAAGAAAGTGACCGAGTTAGACAAATGTAGATTTTATAAGGGATTTTTAATCTCTTAGGATGCAAGAAGACGAGACTATCACTAAGTATTCTAATAAGATTTTCTTAGAATCAGGATGCTTGTCGAGGATTTTATTTACCTCAAAAAAACGAGTAATAATTAAACTTGATTTATGGTTTTAAAGATACGTGATTCAGTTCAATACCAATTAATAACCAAGAAATTTGAAGTATAAATGTTTAATTTAATTGTTTAAATAATATTGAAACTTGAATAAGGAATTGTAAAAGGTTAAACTTCATTTACTTGACCGTTATTGAGAATTGGTATCTCTTTGAATAATCTCCCCTTAATAAATCTTGAATTGGTTATTTTAATATATTTTTCTCTTCTTCTGGAGCGGGCCGAACGCCTCAGTAGCAGATAGAAGCATCTATGGTTCATACCGTTCGACCTTCGGTAGTGTACAATTTAAATATTTTATGTTGGATCGGGCCGTATGACCTCGGCATGCTTTGGGCATGATAAATCTTTGGAACTAATAATAATTGATATTTCTTCGTTGGCTTGAGACATAAATTGGTAAATGACGAAAATAAATTTGGAAATTTTTCTATTAATAAAAGAATTGTTTACTTACCCCTTGTTATTGAGTTTTCAACTGTCTCATACAATCCATGTTTAATTATAATATCGGTATTTTTTTATTGTTAGCCCATAGAAAGTGTCGGAGTCGACTCTCATCACAAGTTCTTCGAGATTAGACAAGATACTTACTGGGTACGCATTAATTTATGTACTCATACTACACTTATTATACATTTTGTGCAGATGCATATATGTCTAGTGGTCTTGTGGGTGCAGAGGCACGGTTATTGCGGGGATTTAGGGGAGCTGCATCCCATATTACGAGTTTGCAGTGCATAGAGTCTCCATCGGAGTCATTAAAATGCTTTTGTCCAATTGTATTCTAGACAGATGTTGTATTTCACTATATTTCCTAGTTAATGTTCATGCATTTGTGACACCGGGTTTTGGGAATGAATATGGGTTGTTCAGTATTGTTGTTGTGAAAATATTATCATTTACTCTGTAAATTATATCTCTTACTATTTAATTGAAGGAAACTATGATTTCAAAATACTAAAATGAATATTTAAGTTAATCAATTATTGTCGACTTGTTTGACAGTGGTGTTAGGCGTCATCACGACCTTGAATGGATTTTGGGTAGTGACACCTCCCATCCATACCAAGAACTTTCTAAAATAGGCAATTGATCTCAATTATTTCTCTTATAAGCCTAGAAAAGATAGAGTTATTCTATCAATGTGTAACCATTTTCCATATATTATTTTATAATTTCTTTCCATAGAATAACTCTTCTTTGTTCCTAATGTACCGATGTGTTAATAATTTGCTTTAGTTACTGTTGCATTTTTTAGCATAAAAAGTTACTTAGTTTCAGGGTAAATTCATTTTTTCGAATTTAAGTTTTTGTTAGAGTTTTAGGTTTGTTGATATATAGGTTTTCGAATTCTTCTTATGCATTTTTTGCACATTATTTTCTCAAATTAACTATTTAATGATCTCTATGTTTAACAAAAAATTAGAGACATTGTCAATCAATATTTTTAATCTTTTTGCTGCTTTATCCTTTTAGAAGACCCAACAGTGGTATCAGAGCTTCCTTGGTTTTACGTGATTTATGATTTCTTGCAAAGAACCATTTTCAAATTATTTTTAACTAATATCAATATTTAAACCTATTTTCAAACATGCAAGCAACAAGCTCTCTTTGAGTACCCCACAAACTTTCACTGGAAAAAAATATAGAACTATTAATAAATATGAAATCATGTCGTAAGTGAAGCCTATGATCTATGGGAAGTTGTAATAGAAGATAGGCCATTAAAACCACTCCCTGCAAATCCTACCCTTGCCTTAATTAAAAATCATTCTGAAGAGAAAATAAAAAAAATACAAAGCCAAAACTGTGATTCAAAATTCAGTTGCAAATTTTATTTTCTTTTTTTATTTTGAAATTTTTGAATGTGAAACAACAAAAGAAGCTTTGGAAAAGCTTAAAAAGGAGTACCAAGAAAGTGACCGAGTTAGACAAATGCAGATTTTATAAGGGATTTTTAATCTCTTAGGATGCAAGAAGATGAGACTATCACTAAGTATTCTAACAAGATTTTCTTAGAATCAGGATGTTTGTGGAGGATTTTATTTACCTCAAAAATACGAGTAATAATTAAACTTGATTTATGGTTTTAAAGACACGTGATTTAGTTCAATACTAATTAATAACCAAGAAGTCTGAAGTATAATGAAAGAAATAAGTAAGATCAAACCAGTAAGTAAGTCAGTCTCGACCTCGAGCTAAGGTGACCTCGAGGTGAAGCAAGAACAATAAAGTTAGAGAGCAATTTTGATAAAATATGAGCGAGAAAGTAACAGAGTATATTCTTTGCCAATGATTGATTGTGTTTACAAATAGGGTACATTTAGGGGAATTTAGTAACAGAGCAATTTTGCTTTCATACTTGTTCTTCATTTATTGCTTGGTATTGGTCATAAAGAGCTTCTTTAATTATATTCTAATTGTTATCCTTTTCCTGGTTACCCTCGATAGCTCAAGCGCGAGCCAGATATCGATCCCGAGGCCCTTCATCGACCAGTCCGAAGCTCGGGAAGCAAGCCCCTCGGTTTGATTACTGCCCCGTTTTAGCTTGCATCTCATCTTTAAACTTCATACTCTTAGCATCAACTACTCTAACAAATAGCATAAAAATAGATCACGTATTTTTAGAGTCCCATTTATAAATTTAATTATTGTTACTATTTTCACGGTAAACAGTTTGAAGCCCACCGTAGGGCTAAAAATAATAGTGATTATTTTCTTGTTGGTTTCATTGCACAAATGCAAGTTATCTTTCATGTTTTTTCCTTGTTCGAGATCTTTTGATTTCAGGTCAAAATGTTCGGGTAAACAAAGTCGAGAACGACAACCTCAAAAACCACAGGGAAAACGGTGTGGCTATTTTAGCTGTCAGCGTGCCACCATAGAATCCCGATAACGCGCCCGGACCGATTCTAGCGAATGCGGATTCACATGACGCACAACAAGTCGACGAAACCTCACACACCGACAGGAGCATACGGCATGGCGACGGACAGGAAGCCCAAAAAACCCCAGCCCGGGAAGAACAAGAAGTTAGTCTTCATGTTATTTTTGAAATGTTGTAGGCACAAAAATTGGCCGTCGCTTAGTTGCAAAGCCATCCGAAGACTCCCAGCACCGCAGCACCAGAAATAACTCCCCCCACCGAACAACTACTCGAGAGATCAAGCAATAACAGATCGGTAGTCGACCCTGCCATAGTAAAGATGCTCGAGGATCTTACCAAAAGGATCGAATCGGGAAAGAAAATGATAGCAGCCAATGATAAGAAGGTCGAGACCTACAACTCTAGGGTCAACCAGATCCTGGGTGCGCCCCCGGTCCTCAAGGGCGTGGATACAAAGGCCGTTCCCCAAGGAAGCGGCCCCGAAGCCCGTTCTAAAGAAGTTCAGAATGTCAAAACTCCCTAAGTACAACGGGACCACCGACCCTAATGAACACGTTACTGCCTACACCTGTGCGATAAAAGGCAATGATATAAAGAATGACGAGATCCAGTCTGTATTGCTGAAAATATTCGGGGAAACACTCTCGAAGGGGGCCATGATGTAGTACCACAACTTGGCTCCTAATTCCATAGATTCATTCGCCATGCTAGCAGAATCCTTCGTAAAGGCACATGTCGGAGCCATCAAGGTAGCGACAAGGAAGTCCGATGTTTTTAAAATCAAGCAAAGAGAGAACGAGATGTTGCGGGAATTTGTGTCTCGGTTTCAGATAGAACGGATTGAGCTACCGCCAGTCTCTGACGACTGGGCACTGCAGTCCTTCACCTAAGGCCTAAAAAAATGAAGCTCGGTGGCTTCAAACCAACTGAAATAGAACCTGATCGAGTATCCGGTCGTAACCTAGTTGGACGTCCACAACCAGTACCAATCAAAGATCAGGGCCGAGGATGACTAGTTGGGAGCCCGATCAGGCTCAGTATACCCAAGCAGGCTCCTAGCAAAAGAACCGAAACCAACAAAGAAAGGTATCAGACATACCTCGAGGATAGGAGGAACGCCCCAAGGCACAACCTACCTCGCAATAATCGGAGAGTGGATCGAGGACAGGACCCTCAAGGGCTCATCAACAGAACCAGGTTTGATCGAAATGTAGTGCCAATGGGTGAGCCCCACCTGTTAGAATACAACTTCAACGTCGATGTGTCAGACATCGTGTTCGCCATCAGTAAAATCAGAGATGCCAAGTGGCCCAAACCTATACAATCAGATCCTTCGCAAAGGAATTACAACTTAGTATGCGAGTTTCACAACACACACAGGCACAGGACCGAGGATTGTCATTAGCAACAAAAAGAGGTAGCTCGGCTACTTAACAAAGGACATCTCCGGGAATTCCTTAGCAATCGAGCTAAAAATCAGTTCCGAGAAAGGGAGGCAGCCAAGAAGAATGAGGCAAATGAGCTGCAACATGTCATCCCCATGATCATGGGGGCGCCGATGCCCTGCAGGAACCCGTAATGAGAAGTAAAAAAATATCCATCACCAAAGAAAAGCGGACTCGAGGATATATTCCCGTAGACGCCCTCATGTTCAGCGAAGAGGACACCGAGACCCTGTCTCAACCCCACAACGACGCGCTGGTAATCTCCTTCCTTGTAAATTCCTTTCAAATAAAACGTGTACTCGTAGATCCAAGTAGCTCGGCTAATATTATCAGGTTGAGGGTGATAGAGCAGCTCGGATTGCTCAACCAAATCGTGCCCGCCACTTGGGTCCTCAACGGACTCAATATGGCAACGAAACAATGAAAGGAGAAATCATCCTCTCGGTTATCGTGGCCGGCACTACCCAAGACACCAAATTCCATGTCATCGAAGGAGACATGAGGTATAACACCTTATTCGGGCGGCCGTGGATACACTGCATGAGAGCAGTGCCATCCACCCTTCACCAGATGATAAAATTTCCAACAAAGGACGAAATTAAAACTGCCTACGGAGAACAGCACGCGGCGAGGGAAATGTTCGCAATACACGATGTGGTACTAACGTTCGTACATCCACTCCCGAATAAACCAAAGGGAGAATCGGGCCTCACCCTCGATCGAACTTGACAAAACGAAGTAAAGAGCCATTCCATGTCTTCACCTAAGGCAATTGAAACAAATTAGCCCTCACGATTGTAACAAATCAATCCCGAGGCATATCTAACATATCTTACTTCAAGGTACGACCATCTCCCTTTTTGTTTCGAATTTAGGACTAACCCTTATGCAGGCACTCGACCAGAGTGGTCAGAATGCTAACACTGCCCAAAGACCTTGAGGCTCTAAAAACGCACTTGTTGCACTCTTTTCCTTCGACTGAGTTTTTGTCCTAAAAGAAGGGTTTTACCAACGTCTACGAGATGCCTAAGGAAAGATCCACAAATGCTCAAAACTTCTTTTGAAGACAACTTTGAACAATGAGGGGCATTCCCCCAGAAAGCTACCCGCTCGAAAAGGTCTTGAAACGCCAAATGGGGTTCCTATAGGAAAGTAATGTACCAGGCCAAACGGTCGAACAAACCGTGTCCACATAGCCAGGCTCCCGTCAACAAATACGTGTACTATTGTACCAAGCAATCAAAGAATAACTTTTGTCAAATACGTCTTTGCAAAGTAAGGTAGCAATTCCTTCGCCGGAAACGTCCCGAACACTTAGGGACTGACGCCAGCAATTCAACACTCGGACGACCTCCGAGTCGAAACTTCAAAATCACGAAACCTTCAGGTAAGGCAACGCGGAAATTGCCAAGTTTCACCAACATCAAAGGTACCTTGAGTACTCGGAGACTATCGCCAGTCGCCACGCACTTAAAAACTCGAGGCCGTAAGACCCCAAGCGAGCAAACTCGGTCTAGCAAAGATCTATTCAACACAACAACATGTATTTACGTCAAGCAATCAAAGAGTATCATTCACCAAAAGCATCTCGTACTACAAAAGAAAGTTTGGTATGCTCACGGTAAGGATCGCTTCACCAAGTACGTCCCAAAATGCTCAGAGACTTAGCGTCAACAATTTGGCACGCGCACAACCTTAAAGTCGGAAATCCGTGCTCACAAGGCCCCAACGAGGCAATTTTGAGCTCACGAATAACGGCCTTCAAGCCTAATCAAACTCGAAGACTCGGAGACTGTCATCAAATTGCCATACACTAGAAAACCCGAGGCCGTAAGACCCCGAGCAGGCAGACTCGGTCTAGCTAGATCTATTTTACATAGCAACAAAAACTATAAGACCTCAATAGGCATGACAGACTGTAAGACCTCAAAAGGCATGACAAACTGTAAGACCTCAACATGCATGGCAAACTGTAAGACCTCAACAGGCATGAAAAACTGTAAGACCTCAACAGGCATAAAAATTTTGTAAAACCTTACTACAAGCATAAAACTCAATCCCAAAGTTTAGGCTTTATGTCGCATTTGTAAGACTCCCGAAAGGGCATACCCTCGATCTAGATGCCTAAACTATCTCTCGAGATCAAAAATGGCTCTGGCCAAACACATATGACTACGGTCAAAATGGCTGCACCAGCCAAATTAACGCAACTCGGGGATGCCCCACCGTCGCTAACAAAATCACAGGCCATTACTTCGAATCTACATCAAAAAGAACCGGTTAAAACAGGATACCCTCAACAGGCAAATGAGCTTCGACCATGTCAGCTACAAATCACAAGGCTTCGAGCTGCTCAGCCTACGAGCTAAACCTTTTGAGGTGCTCGAACATTGCCGCTAATGACTTGAAATCGAGGTTCTTCCCGAACCGACGATGGGTTAGGAAAAAATATTTCAAAAAGACCTTAACAAGAGGAAAACAAAGCCTACAATATGCCCACAGGCAAAAGCGTAAGAGACATTGTCGCCATCAAAACTAGCCTTAGGGCCGCACACTAAAAGGTCGCAACGACCAACAGTGTAAGAGCCTCTATCTCCAGCTTGAAAATTGAAAACTTGAGGATCAAAATGAGCTCGAGTCGTAACCCGATTCGGAGACCGGATCCAAAATAGTTAACTATACGTGCCTAAGGGCACAGCGTAAAAGCCATCGTCGTCAGCTCCACGAAGCCTCAGGGCCACATACTTGAAAGGTCACTTCGACCCAAAGCATACAAAAGCCATTTTCATCCGCCCATGCAGGCACAAAAAACTTGAGGTTCAATTAAGCTCGAGTTGTAACATGACTCGGAGACTGAACCCAAAATAGTTAAAATACAAATGCCCAAGGGCAAGGAGTAAGAACCGTTATCATCCGCCCATGCAAGAACAGGAGATTGGAGGTCAAGTAGGCTCGAGTCAAAAACCTGACGCGGATACTCAACCCAAAATAGCTGGGCAAAGCATAAGAGCTATAACGCCAGCATGCACTAAAGGCCGTGTCTACCGAGTGTACAAAAGCCTCCGGGCCTGCCTGATGAGCTCCGGAGCCATATTACGACTCTAAGGGTTCCCGCCAAACTCTAAAACTAGCCCGCCCGGTCAAAAGCCAAGGAAAGAGATACAAAGGAGATTAAGCTTCAAGTTTTCTTTTTTACAAGTGCAAAAGGTGTGTTCTCCATCTACAAACATGCTCTACGAATAACAAATACAAAATGGCAAAATCTATGCTCCACTCCAGAAGACTCCTACCAGCCCCAGCTTCACTCTCCGTGATGTCGACAAGAAGTAATCGAGCATCGCGCTCATCGGCCCTCGCTCGAGCCAACTCTTCCAGGAGAACAAAACCCCTGGTGCTGATCTCTTCAAGCACCTCTCTTCGAGATCTACAATGAATGCATTCCTCGATCTTCTTCTCATGATCGAGGGTCCGCTCCAAGTCAGCTTGGGCATCAGTGACATCCTTTAAATGAATTGCCATCTCCACATCGGCCTTGGTCCGACTCAATGCTGCTTCAGCCCGAGCATCGATTATTTTGACCCTAACCTTCGAGAGATCAGACTCAAGCTCCGCGATCATATCCATTTGAACTGAAGCTTGAGCCTGCACTTGAGCCTGAACTTGAGCCCTCAGTTCACCACAAGCATTCCTAACTTGGTCGGCTTCGCCCCTAAGGCACTCCAGAGCCTCCGTCTTTTTCTGCAACTAAGATAAGCAAAAAGCCTAACCTTAAGGATTAAAAAATTGAAACACTTACTATGAGAGGTCACCTACCCCATCAAATAGCTCTCGTAATTCGAGCTCTGGTGCGCCTCATATCGCCAGTGCATCGACTCAACCTCGTCCTACTCGCTAGGGAGCCTAAGGGACTTACCCTCATCCAGAGCTCTCCGAAGCCTAGCCCCATGACGGAGCAGCTCAGATCTGGGCCTATCAAAGTCTAGCAAAAGGAAAACTTGATAAGGAAGGGAAGACATGAGATGCGGAAGAACGGTGCCAAAGCTCACCACGAAGTGAAGCCGGTGGACTTCCTCGAAGGCCGAGCACATCCTTGTTGGTCCATCCCCCTCGGCCTTGGAAGAACCAAACTCGGTTGAAGCATGATCACTCGGAGGAAACACCTCTCCGGAACCAAAAACTTCAGGAACAACATGCTAGGGCGATGTTCTCTCGCCAGAGACACGGGCCCGTTCAGCCCCGCTAAAAGCTCCATCGCACTACGAGTGCATATCCAATTTATTGCCATCGTCCCCTGGCTCGGAAGCCAACAAATCCTCCCCCTCTCTGGAAGAGCACAACCTCGCTCATCAGGGACCGTTCGATACCTACAAAGCCCGTATAACCACTACAGAAGAAGGAAGGAAGACACAGCTACTAAATCCTCTCTAGCCATAGGCAGAACTGGCAAAACGCAGGGCGCGCCGCCTAAAAGTATTGCTCTATTTTCCAACAAATAATACAGGTATAGTACCAACAGTCAGCGCCCGGGCAAAGAGACTTGTCCATGCCCGGTCTCTGCCGTCCTCGGTAACAGCGATTAAGGGCGTTATCCACCGACACCATGGAGTCAGCAGACCCCGATGATCCCGAAAATAGGGGGGAGCTTCCCCCCTATCAGATTAATCCCAACATTACCACCATAGCAGTCGCAGAGTTGAAAGACTAAAAGGTAGAAAGATGTACAAGCGTGTTAATACCGGAAACATGGCGCGGGAAATGGCAACTGCATGAGATAGGGTAACCTTTAAGAAGGCGGAAACAGCCTCATGTTATATGTGGGAAGAGCAGCAACGATTTGGAGCCAACCGAAGACGCTAACCAATAGCACCCTCTCTATCCTTGAGGCATTACCCGATCTCGAAGACCTCCGTCATAGTAAGGCGACGCTCCGGAGATCCAACAACGCCTTCACCAACACAAGGGTGGCACGCGACTTCGAAAATCTCCATCTAAGGGAACCAGTCTATGAAGAGATAAGCATTTTTTGAACGTCGCCCGTACGAACCAGGCTCCGAGTGCTGTCCAGGATGGTCTAAGTGCGAGCGAGCCTTCACTCAGGGACAGCTTTCAAGAAATCAAAAGCATCCCCCATCCACGAGTCCCCGAGCAAATTTTTTCTCAAATGTTATTATGAGGCCAAAAACATTATCCTCATTTTCACACGAAGTTAGGGTCCCGGTGGCCCAAGGTTATTGGCCTCATTCGGGTTCAGTCCGAGGAACCGCAAAGGGCCCCGCACGAATCCGTTTCTATCAACCAAAGGCCGGAAAGAATACTCGCATCTGGGTTCAGTGATAGCAATGAAAAACAGGATCGTGCATTCGGAGCCGCCGCAAACATAAAGAAATACAGCAAGTATCAAAGGCGGGAGTGAAGAAAATATTTTTGTATTCATAAATGTTCGCTTACAACGGCCCTCGGGAGATCCTTACATGTGATTACAAAAGCCCGCAAGGGGATCCTTACATAGGAACAAAGAAGTTCAAGGGTATGAATACAACAAAAGTCTAAGAATGTAGCATATTCCCAAAGTACGACATCTTCGGCATCATCTCCTCAGGCATGCGGCCTCAAAAACAATATCTTCCAAGACCAATCCCCTCGGGGACCTCATCTCGACACTCCCATAATGGCATCTTCAAAAGGAAGTATATAGAAGAGGAAAGCGATGAAGAAGAGCAAAGTAAAAATATAGCTAGTACGAACTCCGCCGGTAATACTATTATAAAGCCACTTCTTGAGACATTGCCTCGGCCCAGGAGGCGACAGCTAGTAGAGAGTGTCGCCATAACCCCAGGAATCCAAAGGGGGTGTAATACGCCAAACCGAGGAAGGAGGGTGAGCAACAATGTATAATCCGAGCCCCCTCTTGAGCAGCGGTGCATAATCCAAGTATCTCCCTAGGTCGAAGAAAATCGGTCCTCTGTTTCATCGCATCGAGCTAACGGAGACAGCAATAACAGCAACAGCAACAATAACAACAACAACAACAACAACAATAGCATCACAACAGCACAACTTCATCCGATCGAAGAAGGTTTGAGAGTCGGGCCATAGCGCGCACAACGTCGGCATGAGATCTTGAGGCCATGGGCCTCAAACATGGCTAAACGAAAAAGAACAAAAATAGCAAGAAAGGAGGAAAAGATGGATATCGAAGGATTCTTGGAGGAAAAACTAATCACAAGAAGCCCCATTTATAGGGGAAGGGAAAAGTAACTGACGGCGCCATTATTGCCCTAGGAAAGCATAATAGCAGGCGCATTCAATGTGTTCATGGAAGCCGAATTGACGACAACATTATGACCCCGAAGAACGAGGAGTCACGACACGTCGAACGATCCTGAAGAAGCGAAAGGGTGAAATGCCTCGGCTCTTCTAAAAGGGGTTGCGCCATCAGCACGACGTCATTATGGGAGCCCATAAAGTGGGATGTCAAAATCATTTCTTATCCCTTCCCTCTAAGAAACGCGGAGACTATCTATGTACGGTGAAATCGGAGGACCAATTTCTCAGCGAAAAATTGCTTCAGGAGGTGAACTCGGAGGCTCGGGACCTCGAGCTGGTTACTTCCCTCAATATCTATCGGTGCCCAGCCAAGGATAACATCGGTCGAAACCTTGACGAATACGGGAAGCCTTCGAAGAGTGCATCCAGAGTCAATTAAGTTTACCTGGGCAGCCTACCATTAGCCTATGTATACGTCATGAAGCTAGTTATATGTCCCATCCAGTTTCTTTTATCACTCAACGTATCTTGTACTAAGTTTGGACTCCCCCCTCTTATAAAAGTGGAGTCGTTAACACTCTGTAAGGTAGAGCTCCAACTATTCTACACAAGATCAATAATATCTCTTTCTCCCTTCTCTCTCTAACTTATCTGCACGAGGGCACTCTCTACATTTATTATTTTTATACTTGTTCGTTATTTAATGTTTGGTATTGGCCATAAAGAGCCTTCTTTAATTATATTCTAACTATTATCTCTTTCTAGGTTACCCTCGATAGCTCGAGCTCGAGCCGGATATCGCCCTGAGGCCTTTCATCGACCAGTCCGAAGCTCGGGCAGCAAGCCCCTCGGTTTGATTACTGCCCCATTTTAGCTTGCATCTCATCGTTAAACTTCATAGTCTTAGCATCAACTGTTCTAACAACTAGCACAAAAATAGATCACGTATTTTTAGAGTAATATTTATAAATTTAATTATTATTACTATTTTCACGATAAACAAAATCTTATTGGGACAACTGTCTAACCGCCTAGTACAGATTTGTACAAATTGATTTCGGGATTTAGGGACGTAGAAGGAATCTAGCTCATTCTGTTATAAATCCATAACGACATTATCTCGAGGCTATTCATATTAGGCTCTGACGTTCCTCGAACATTTAGTTCTTCAAGTTTAGTACTCTGTCGTCGAACTCGAGCATGGTCCATCGAGCTCGAACCCAATCCATCCTGAACTCGGGCTTAAGGTGACACCTCGACCCCAGGAAATCGGGCATACCTGATTTCGGTCGTATACAGATAGTCCCTGCGTTTCTTAGAGTAAGATGATAAGAAATGATTTGATTATAAATGCTCTGACACCTCGATCATGATGTCAGTCTCGTGATGTCAGCGGTTGAAGTGATTGAAAGGTCGCTTCTGCGTAGTTCCCAAGGTCATTAATTGGAGGCGGCTGATGGTCGGCTATTTGACTTACCCAAACCATTTAAGTGGCTTCTATAAATAGGCCAATTTCACAATTTTTGCAAACTTTACTTCTCAATTCATCCTTAAAACCTTTCTAGTTCTCTCAACTTCTCTGAGTTTACCCTTTTTTCAATTTGCTACTACTACAGCATCAACTCCTTCTCTTCTCTTGAATTTCTAAACCACAATGGCTAAAACATCCAAAACTGTTCCTCAGAAAGAAAAAGCTTCCTCATCATTGTGGTTAGCCAGGGGTAGAACGGTGGTGCCACCTCGTATCGAGGAGTGCATTCCCGGACCATGTGAGCTAACTTCCGATTTTAAAATCGATAAACCTACTTCGACACCAGGCCGTTGCGGGCCCATGTCTCGATACATCTTTTTGATCACTGAATATGAACTTGAGCAGGTGAAAAAGGATTGCAATTGGGAAAATAAGGACGTTGTGATCCCTTCCCCCGAAGAGGACATCACCACCCACAAGGTAGGTTACTTAAGCGTGTATACCTACCTTTTCACCTTGGGTCCCATAGATCCAGCTCTGGGTTCCATAGACCCAGTGATTCTTGATTTCTGTCAATAATACCAGGTGACACTTGGCAAGATCTACCCTTCTTTCTGGCGCATCGTTAATTTGATAAGATATTTCTCGGGCTTGGTCGAGGGGATGTCTTTTACCCTCGACCACCTGATCAGGCTATACATCCCTTGCCTTTATCTAGGGGGTATGATAAAGCTTCAGCGTTGATCCTTGAAATCCCTTTTCTCCAGCATCGATGAGGACCCATAGAGGATCAATGAGCCAGTTTGTCCGAATCAGGACCTCTGATCTGATTCCTATTTAGAGGATGTCATTCCCCAAGGAGTGGAACATGAAACGTAAGTACAAATTTATCGATGGTGATTAATACCCTGCTTTCCCTACTTTTTCTCGATCTAATTCTTTTCTGATGATGCAGCTATTGCTTGGTTTCCCGGTGCGGTCCCGGGCCTCGCAGGTTGGGTTCGGCAACTGGCCTCTACTTCTTCATACGCATAATAAAGCTGGTGTGACTTGGACAATGGTCGATGGGAAGCTAAAAACCATGGTGAGTTCTCTAGTTTACATACTGATGTTTCTTAATAGAATACTTACTTTATCATTAAGCAAGCCTCGGAGACATCGTTGCTATGTGCTGCCCCTGCTCGGTGAAAAGGAAATCCCAAAATTGACCAAAGAGAAAAAGAGGAAGAGGGGGTCGCCTGCAAGTTCCCCGAAGCCAAAGAAAAGTAGAGCTCGAAAGCGTAGGGCTGATCCTACAGCCCTATTTTCGGAAACAACCCAACACCTTCGGGGTGAAGAGGATGAGGGAGAAGATGACGACTACCTATTGGTAGCCCAAAAAAGAGGAAGCATTGATGCTCTGAAAACCGATGAGCCGATAGTGGCTGATGCGGTTCAATCTCGAACCGAAGAAAATTTGGAGGAGAGCTCGACTTGAGTCCCCGAGCCATCAAGTGGTAAAAATACATATCGTCCTGGGGAACATTTGGTGGGCGAGCCCGAAGAGCCAAATTTTGAGGCCCTCCAAAGAGGGGATACTATCCCAAGTGAATCACTTGGGATAATTAATGTAGATGGCTCGCTTCCGGGCCCTGTGTTCACCGAAGGACAATTCTGAGATGCCCAAGCTATGAAGACTCCTGATGTGGGAACGACCCACGATGGGAGTGATGTTTTTCGGGATTTCCCTGCGGGGGTTGAAGATGGCCCCGATCCTGATGCCTCATTTATGTTCGATGAGTCCTAGAGGCTTCTCAACCAAGTAAGTTTTTATCTTTATAATTATGCTCGAGTTTTATTCTCATTTTTCTAAGTCTAACTCCTTTTCTTTGTGTGAAGGTCGTGGCACTTCATTAGCAAACATTTTCCAAATCTCTAGCTGAGCTTAGCTGGTGTGAAGCCAAACTCAAGAAGCTAATGGTAAGAAGGGACGGTCCTAAACGCTTCTACGTACAAAAAGAGGAGGAGGTCAGAGATCTCCAAGTCAAGTTGGCGAAGGCTCGTTAAGAACAGACCGAGCTTATTGAAAAGGTAATATGGCCTTTGAGGGTTTGTTATGCATTTATTTGATTTAGCGACTAATACTTCATCTTTGCAGGCCCAGCAAAAGGGCAAACTGGTGGAGCAGCTCCGAGAAGAGCTCAAGATGAAAAAGGCCGAGACCGTAGGGTGGAAGCAACACATGGACCGCCTCGCTTTAGAGAAAGATACACTTCGGGAACAACTAAATTCAATTGAACGCCAGCTTCAAAATACAAAGGAGGAAAGCTTGGCCCGGAGTCGCAAAATCGAGGAGCTTGAAGCTAAATCAACCGCTGAGCTTGCGAAGGACAAATCTGAGGCAGAGGCATTTATGTCCTCGTACCGAGCTGACACCGAAGTTGCTAACACTTAGGCACAAGAGATCTCCATTGCAGCTGAATTTAAGTTATCTTGTGCTCTTGATCATGCCAGGGGGAAGTCCCAGAGAGAAACTCTCGAGGAGGTGCACGCTCGTGGCTTCGACCTCTCAACTGATATTGAAAGAGCAGAAACTTTGGAGGAAGAGGCTTCCATTTTGCTCTCCGATGATGAGGATTCCCTTAGTGACTCCGAGAGAGAAGGAGATGAGGATGAAATTCCCTAAGAGGAGGTTCCCGAAGATGCGGCTCCCGAGGATGCAGCTCCCGAGGATGTGGTTCCCAAGGGTGTGGCCCCGAAGTAGATTAGGTTCCTTTGTTTTATTTTTGTTTAAGGCCTTTTGCGGGCATTATAAATACCCTTTTATAAAGATAAAGAATTTCCTTTGCTCCATCTCCGATTTATATTGAATTCTGCTTTGTCTTTATTTTGTGGAGAATTTTAATAACTTCAATTATCAAGCGAACATCGGCTCTGATTATGAATGGAACAAACCCTTAGGTTTCTTAATAATCAATGGGAGATCTTTGAACTTACAACAGAATACCTCTTAGAGTTTTTTGTTAATCCTCGAGCTAAGCTTAAGTCAATTTAATGCGAGCTCGCGATGATAGAATTCTTGCTTCGAGTTGAATGAGAGCGAGATATCGAACTATACATGCTTAGGCCATTAGGCTTTTTTATATTGGTCCTTAGGATCTTTTAGGTCGGCCCTTAGGCTTTTTAAGTTGGGTCAATTCGGCCTCTAGGATGGCTATAACTTTTCCCTCTTTTCGGCTAAAAGATTTAGTGAAAATTTCTTTATGCCTTAGCATGTGTTTTTTGTACCCATTGGGTTTCAACCGATCGGAACCTCATTTGTAATCCGTTGGTGTAATAATAATTGAATACCTCTTGAGGCTTTTTTGAAGGCTGATATTATCGAAGCCTTTAAATTATTCAGGGTTGATTTTGTCGAAGCCCTTTATTATTTGCTTTTTTGAGGGTAGCCTGATTTAACCGATTTTTCAAAGTGTTTGAACGCCTTTAATTTAAGGTAGAAGTCGGACGTCTCCGAGCCGTACGATTTCGGCCGTAGCCTTTTTATATGACCGTAGTCTTTAATATGGTCGTAGCCTTGGGTATGTCTCTTGGACTTGTTTCCCGATAATCTTTCGAACTTGTTCGAAAGGTTAGTCCCCGAGTATGATGGCCTTGGCCTTTATATCGAGGGTATGCCTCTTTGAGGTATTATGAATTCGAGTTTTCGATGACTCAGATGTGTTGTCTGTCGATGACAGTCCACGAGTATTTGGGTTGTAATTGCGTTCCGGCCTTTGAGCCATTTCTCATAGAATTATAAGTATGAAGCTCGTATAATAGTAGACTTTTTTAAGACACAAAGTGTTTTGATATAGAATGAATTCTTCTTTGAATAATGCGTACATGTTTTGCAATCGGGGCTCGACTATTTTATATGGACACCGTTCATCTGATAGTTTTGCCCATTATAAAGTTTTCCTATCAAGGGCCTCTTTGGCGTGGAGTAATTTCCTCAAAAATATCGCCTCCGAGGGTGATGCCCTCAGTATTCGAGGTTGATTGAAAAAAGCCTTGGATACTATTGAGTTCTCCTCAGGTAGCACATGGTTGTTGCCTCATTAAAAATCTCGCCGGTAAAACACATTTGGGACAAAATCCGATCTAAGGGAAAAAGAGTGCAACGCGTGCTTTAAAACCTAAGGTCTTCGTGTAAAAAAAGGTGCATTCGATGTCCTTGATCGAACACATGCAATAAGTTAGTTTTAAATTCAAATGCACAAGAGGAGAAAATCATACCTTAGCAGTAGTATCACTTGAGTAGTGATACATTACAATTGTTTGGCAGTTGTTCGCCTCTCATCGTGCCACGTTTGTAAGATCCTTTACCGATAACTCTGATGACTCGATATGGTCCTTCCCAATTTGGGCCGAGGTTTCCTTCATTCGGGTCTCGAGTATTGAGGGTGACCTTCCGTAGAACTAAGTCCCCGATTCCGAAGTGTCGAAGGTTAGTCCTTATATTATAATATCTCTCTATTCTTTGTTTCTGCGCCGCCATCCGAACAAGTGCAGCTTCTCATTTTTCATCTAATAACTCGAGGCTAGTATTCTTAGCCTCGTGATTTAACTCCTCTGATGCATGTCAAAACCTGGCACTGGGTTCTCCGACCTCGACTGGGATTAAGGCCTCGGAGACATATACTAAAGAGAACAGAGTAGCCCCCATGCTATACTTCGATGTCGTTCGATATGCCCAAAGGACCTCGGGTAGAACTTCTCTCCATTTTCCTTTAGCATCATCCAACCTTTTCTTTAGGTTTTGAATGATAGTTTTGTTTGTTGACTCGGCTTATCCATTCCCAGTTGGATGGTACAGTGTTGATAAGATAATTTTTATTTTGTGTGCTTCGAGGAACTCCATTACCTTATTGCCGACGAATTGCTTTCCATTGTCACATAAAATCTCGGCAGGTATCCCGAACCGATATATGATGTGGTCCCAGATGAAGTCAATAACTTCCTTTTCTCTGACCTGCTCGAAGGCCTGTGCTTCTACCCATTTAGAAAAATAATCAATCATAAACAAAATGAATTTAGCTTTACTTGCAGCCATTGGTAGAGGGATGACTATGTCCATTCCCCATTTCATGAAAGGCCACGGGGATAGGGCTGAGGGCAATTGCTCTCCAGGCTGATGAATCACTAGTGCGACCTTTGACATTTATCACATTTTTAACAAACTCTTTAGTGTCTTTTTCCATGTTATCCCAGTAATATCCTGCTCTAATAATTTTGCAAATCAAAGACTCGGTGCTGGAGTGATTCCCACAAGTGCCTTCGTGGATTTCTTGTAGAATATAATTGGTATCCCCCGTCCCCAAACATACTGCCAATGGTCCATCGAACGTCATCATGTATAATGATCCATCTTCATCAAATGTGAACCTAGCAGCCTTGGTTCGTAGGTCCCTTGACTCTTTATGATCCGATAGGAGTTTTCAATTTTCAAATACTCTATATACTTATTCCTCCAATCCCAAGTCAAGCTTGTAAAATTTATCTCGGCATGACCCTCTTCCACTACAGACCTCAATAATTGAACGACAGTCCCTAGGATGATATCATCTTCTTCAACCGATGACCCAGATTAGAAAGTGTGTCAGCCTCACTATTTTGTTCTTGTGGCACATGATCTAGAGTCCATTCGTTGAAGTGGAGAAAAGTTACCTGTAGCTTATCCATGTACCGTTGCATCCTATCCTCTCGAACTTCAACACTTTTGTTTACTTGATTTACGACCAACAGAAAAGTGCACTAGGCATCGATGATTTCTGCCCCAGGCTTTTAGCTAGTTCGAGACCTGCAATCATGGCCTCGTACTCGGCCTCATTATTAGTCAACCTAGAAGTTTTGATAGATTGTCTAATGGTACTACCTGTTGGTGGTTTCAAAACAATGCCGAGTTCGGGCCCTTTCACATTCGAAGAGCTGTCCGTGAAAAGAGTCCATACCCCTGACGATGTACCCAATTTTAGAAGGAGTTCTTTCTCCACTTCGGGTACGAGGGTCGGCGTAAAATCGACCACAAAGTCAGCTAAGATTTGAGACTTGATGGTTGTTCAGGGTTGATATTCGATATCATACACGCCAAGTTCGACGACCCATTTGGCCAACCAGCCTGGCAGTTTGAGCTTATGCAAAACATTTTGAAGGGGGTAAGTAGTTACCACACATATTGGGTGACACTGGAAATATGGCTTTAACTTTCTAGATGCGCTTATTAATGCAAGTGCTAATTTTTCTAAGTGAGGGTATATAGTTTCAGCACCTCCTAGAGTTCTACTCACATAATAAATAGGGAATTTCGTACCTTGCTCTTCTCGAACCAGTACCCCACTTACCACTATTTTGGACACTGCCAAATATAAGTAAATCTTTTGATATACCCTCGGAGTGTGAAGCAAAGGTGGGCTCGATAAGTGTCGCTTCAATTCCTCTAAGGCATGCTGGCATTGTGGGGTCCATGCAAAGTTTTTTTTATTTTTAGAAAGGAAAAGAACCTGTGACATCGATTCGATGACCTCGAAATGAATCGACCAGGGCAACTATTTGTCTTGTTAGCCTTTGCATGGCTTTCGCACTATCCACAATTGTGATATCTTTGATGGCCTTGATCTTTTTGTAGTTGATCTCGATCCCCCAGTTAGATATCATGAAGCCGAGGAACTTGCCCGAACCGACTCCGAAGGCATATGTTTTCGGGTTAAGCTTCATGTTGTGCTTCCTCAAGATTTTGAATATTTCCTGCAAATAAGTTAAATGGACCTCTGTGCACAGGGACTTAACCAACATATTGTTACTGTAAACTTCCACTGATTTACCTATCTTTTCCTCGAACATTCTGTTAACTAAGCATTGGTATGTTGCTCCAGCATTTTTTAGCCTGAAGGGCATTACATTGTAACAGCATGTTCCAAACTTAGTGATAAATAAGGCCTTTTTCTGGTCCTCCATATCCATCTGAATTTGATTGTACCCAGAGTTGGCATCGAGAAATATTAGAATCTCGTGGCCAGCCGTGGCATCAATCAAGCGATCGATGTTAGGCAATGGAAAAGAGTCTTTAGGGAATGCTTTATTTAAATCCTTATAATCTACACGCATTCTAAGTTTGTCTCTCTTTTTAGGAACTATAACTACGTTGGCTAACCATTCGGGGTATTTTATCTCCCGAATAGACCCTATTTTAAGAAGTTTGGCTACCTCATCCTTTATGAATGCATGCTTCACTTCGGACTAGGGCCTTCTCTTTTGCTTTATCGGTTTAAACTTGGGTCGAGGCTTAGCCGGTGCGTTGTTATTTATGGTGGGATCCCTGCCATGTCTAAATGGGACCAAGCAAAACAATCCATATTATCAATAAGAAATTGAACGCATTTTTTCCTGAGTACGGGGGTTAACCCCGTACCCAGGTATACCTTTCTCTCGGGCATGTATTCGATCAGTATGACCTGCTCCAGTTCCTCGACCGTCGACTTGGTTGTATTGTACTCTTTGGGAACGACGAAAATTTGAGGATTAAGGAAATCCTCTTCTGCGTCTTTGGTTACCTACTGCTCCGATTCGATCGATGCTGGGGACGGTGATTTCTATTTAGCCACCTGCTTATCTTTGGTGCTTGACTTTTCCGAGGTCGAAGGTGTTGGTACCGGTATCACCTCTTCGACTGCAACATCTCTTTTGCAGTGTGTTGTTCTCCGTAAACCATTTTCACTCCATCCAATGTTGGGAACTTCATCATCTGATGGATGGTCGAAGGTACTGCCCTCATGTTATGGATCCACGGCCTCCCGAGAAGTGTAGTATACCTCATGTCGCCTTCGATTACATGGAACTTTGTATCTTGGATGGTTCCGGCCATGTTCACTGGTAGGATTATCTTCCCCTTTATTGTTTCTCTTGCCATGTTGAAACCATTTAGGACTCGGGATGCATGTCTAATTTTGTCCTGAAGGACGAGCTTCTTTACGACCCTCTATCTGATTATATTTGTTGAGCTACCTGGATCTATTAGAACACGTTTAAATTGAATTTTATTTAACAAAATAGAAATTACATTGGCGTTATTGTGCGGTTGCGATAGGCCTTCGGCTTCCTCATCATCGAATGATAGGATGCCCTTGGGCACATAGCTCTGAGTCTGTTTTTCCCTGGTGACAGACACCTTGGTGCGTTTGAATACAGGCCCCTATGGAACATCAACACCGCCCATGATCATATGAATTACGTGTCGCGGTTCCTCCTGCTCATTTTTTCTGTTTGCATCTCTATACCTGAAGTGGTTCTTAGCTCGGTCAATAAGAAATTCTCGAAGATGACCCTTGTTGGAAAACCGAGCTACCTCCTCCCACACCTGCCTGCAGTCTTCGTTTCTATGGCCATGTGTGCCATGATATTTACACATCAGGTTTGGATTCCTTTGGGAAGGATCAGTTTGTATAGGCTTGGGCCACCTGGTGTCTTTGATTCTTTCAATTGCTGACACGATCCCCAATGCATCTACACTAAAATTATACTCTGACAGTCGAGGTGCTTCAGCGGGGTCGGTATGTTTACCAAACCCATTCTTACTCATGAGTCTCCGAGAACTTTGACCTTGATCATTTCTTCAATCGTTGGGAGGAGTGTTGCGCCTCGACCCGTTGTTCCTCCAATCGACATATGGCTCATACCATTCCTTGTTTGATCTTGATTCCCTATCTGTATCCCTCGGTGGCTTAGCTGCCAATCTATTAGGATGAACTGAACCCGAGGGTGCTCCTAACTAGTCATCATCGACCCTGATCTTCGACTGGTAACGATTATGTACATCTGACCACGTCACAGTTGGGTAATCTATCAGATTCTGCTTTAATTGTCATGACGCGATTGAACTCTGCTCATTCAAACCCTGCATAAAATCTAGTACCGCCCAGTCATCCGAGACCGGTGGTAATTCCATTCGCTTCATCTAAAACCGGGACACAAACTCCCTTAACATCTCGTCATTCCTCTGTCTTATCTTTAAAATGTCTGATTTCCTCGTCACCACCTTTATAGCCTCGGCATGTGCTTTCACGAAGGCATCTACTAACATATAAAATGAATCGATAGAGTTCGGGGGCAAGTTGTGGTACCGAATTATGGCTCCTTTCGACAAAGTTTCCCCAAATAGTTTCAATAATACTGATTCGATCTCTTCATGATTCTGGTCGTTTCCTTTAATCTCGCAAGTGTGTGAGGTAATACGCTCGTTAGGGTCGGTTGTCCCATTGTATTTGGGTATATCGGGCATGCGAAACTTTTTTAGGAATGGGCATCAGAGCCGCGCTCTGAGGGATCGATTTTTGTATGAATTTTTTGGCATCTAAATCTTTCAAGACCGGGGGTGCCCCCGGTATTTGATCAACACGGGAGTTATAAGTCTTAACTTTCTTATCATTGTCCTCAATCTTCTTCTCCCCGGACTCGATTCTCTTGGTGAGTTCCTCGAGCATCATCATAATTGTGGGATCAGTCCCCGAGCCATTACCATTTGACCTTTCCAGTATCGGCTCAGTACATCGAGTGTTCTCTGATTCGACTATACTTGGAGTTTTGTGCTGACTCTAAAGCTGAGCGATAGCAACCTGTTGAGCTTGTAGCATCTCGAATATTACTTGGAGGTTGACTCCCCCATCTCCTAGACCTTGCGTTCCTTGGCCACCAGACCGGGCTTCCCTCCGTAGACTTCCTTTGGGGTCCGCACCTAAATTCGCATCCAAAGCAATGTTCGAACGAACATTTGCTGGTACCCTATTTGGCACTTCCACAGGGTTAATCGGTGGTAAACAGACCCCTACATTGTTGTTTTCCCCATGAAATCCAAGATCCTCATCATCGTGTACGGGTGTGTTTTGCGAGTTTGACATATTTTAACTTGAAAGCAAGAACTCTTTACAAGAACAAGTGTGAAAATAACGTGTGTTATCAGAATCAGTACTGAAATAATCACTATTATCTTTAGTCCCACAATGGGCGCCAAACTGTTTACCTTGAAAATACGAGTAACAATTAAATTTGATTTATGCTTTTAAAAATACGTGATTTAGTTCAATACTAATTAATAACCAAGAAATCTAAAGTATAAAAGAAAGAAATAAGTAAGATCAAACTAGTAAGTAAGTCAGTCTCGACCTCGAGCTAAGGTGACCTCGAGGTGAAGCAAGAACAATAAAGTTAGAGAGCAATTCTTATGAACAATGAGCGAGAAAGTAAGAGAGTATATTTTTTGCCAATTATTGATTGTGTTTACAAATGATTGGGGTCCCCTTTATATAATAGGGGAACCCAAAATAAGATACATTTCTATTTACAGTAAGAATCTTATTGGGACAGCTGTCTAACCGCCTAGTAAGGATTCGTACAAATTTATTCCGGAATTTACGCTGCGATCTTGGGGACATGGAAGGAATCTAGCTCATCCTGTTATAAATCCATAACGGCATTATCTCGAGGCTAGTCATATTAGGCTCCGACGTTCCTTGAACACTTAGTTCTTTGACCTTAGTACTCTGTCGTCGAGCTCGATCCTGGTCCATTGAGCTCGAACCCAATCCATCTTGAACTCGGGCTTAAGGCGACACCTCGAACCCAAGAAATCGGGCATACCTGATTTTGATCGTATACTGATTTCAAACATGTTAGAATAGTTGAAAAAATTCTTTTGACGATTCCCGAGAGATTTGAGTCTAAAATATCGCCTCTAAACAAGTCTAAAGATATCCCTGCCTTCTCTGTTGCAGAATTAATAAGTTCTTTTCAAGCTCAAGGACAAAGAAGAGCACCTAGACAAGAAATAGTTATTGAAGGTTGTCACGACCCGGAATTTCCACCATCGGGACCATGATGGCGCCTAAAATTTCACTTGCTAGGTAAGCCAATGTTAGAACATATTATCCATTTTTAACAATTGAATTAAATAATGAGAAATTGCTGGAATAACTGAAATATTATGTGGAAGCTAAAACTGCCAAACATTTATTACAATCCCTGAACTTGGTGTCACAAGTGCACGAGCTGCTAGAATAATACATACAAAGGTCTGAAATAACATAAAGCTTTCCGAAAAGAAGATACACAACTAAATAAGAATAAGAAGGGGACTTCAGGAGCTGCGGGCGCTGAGCAGCTGTACCACAAGTCTTAGTAGGCTACCCGATCCGAGCTCTCTAGTAGCCGCCGCCAGGACCGACTCAAAATTTTACATAGTGTGTAGAGTGCACTATCAATACAACCGACCCCATGTACTGGTAAGTGCCGAGCCTAACCTCGACGAAGTAGTGACGAGGCTAAGGCGGGTCACCTACACTATAACCTGTACGCAGGATATAATAATGACAGAATAATAGAAATACTGAAAAGAATTAAACATGTCGATCGAAAATAATAACCACAGCCTCAAGAATAAACCAGCGTCGTCCAAAATTTCCAATCTTTAACAGTTCAAATGCAAAAACCGAAAAATAAGCCAACACAATTCAAGAAATGGAAACATATAGGTTGTTGCGGCACGCAGCCTGATCCCACCAGACAACACATAATCCTCCCTTATTTTGCCGTAACAATATCAATAATAGTAAATAATATATGTTTGTTGCGGCGCGCAACCCGATCCCACCATATATTAATATCAGTATCGCAGATCACTCTTATTTCACCATATCCATCCACCCTTATTTTACATATTGCGGCGTACAACCCGATCGCACCGTATAGTACTTATTAACCGTTATTTCACTATATCGATCAACCCTTATTACACCTGATGCGGCGTGCGGCCCGATCCCACCATATCAGCACCAAACACTAGTTATACACAGTCAAATCAACAGTTCAAACAACAAGACTTTACAATTAATAAACACCAAACTGAGCCCTAAAGGGGCTTTGTACAATGTAAGAATCTGCACAATTAATACTACGCAGCGAGACCAATCCAGTAATTTACAATTAGAAGGTGCAAACATGTCAATTTAGGAAAATAGAAGGGATTTGTGAAACTATGAAAAGAGCTAACATCATTAACTGGAGAAGATATTAATTAACATGTAGCAGTTAAGCATGGAAAGAATTTAGAGCATATAACAGTTAACACAGGGAAAGAAACAATTAAGGAAAAGTGATAAATCAGGGGAAACAGATAATTTGGCAGCGTATAAGCACTCGTCACCTCACATATACGCCGCTCACATGAGAATCACATAGAAAATAGTCTGGGGGGTTCCTAATTCCCTCAAGTCAAGGGTAGACACAACACTTACCTCGCTCCAAAGGCCACACAAAGCTCAACCACGGCTTTACCTTTCAAACTAGCCTCCGAACCAACAATATCTAACAAATTACCAACCAAACGATTCAAAATAAGCCTTAGGAAGCACCCACAATTGCAAAAGATTGAATTTAGGTCATTATTGAAAAAGTCAACAAAAGTCAACACTCGGGCCCGCTTGGTCTAAACCTAAAATTCAGATAAAACCCGATTACCCATTCACCCTCGAGATAGGTTATGTGATTTGTTTTGAATCCGACCTCAATTTGGGATCTAAATCCCCAATTTATCAAATCCCTGATTTCTACCCAAAAATTTCCAATTCCACCATGAGAACTTAGATTTTAGGTTAAAGGTTTGTGAATTGTAATGAAAGATTGAAAAAAAATGAGTCAGAATCACTTACCAATATTTTGGGGAAGAAATGGTCTTTGGAAAATCGTCTCTTGTGTTTTAGGTTTTGAAAATTTGTAAAATGGGAGAAAAATCTTGTTTAAGTCAAGTTTTACCAGCACCAGAATTGGAACACCAGCAACATTTCTAAGTTAATTTTCACTCCGTAGCCTATTCGAAACTCACCCGAACCCTCGGGGCTCTAAACCAAAAGTGCACACAAGTCTAAAGACATCATAGGAACTTGCTCGCGCGATCAAATATCCAAAATAACACCTACAATTATAAATTGAACACCAAATCAAATAAAATTTTCAAGAAAGCTTTAAAACATCTATTTTCACAACCGAACGTCTGAATCATGTCAAACCAACTCTGTTTCTTACTAAATTTCACAGACAAGTCTTAAATATTATAATGCACTTGTACCGGGCTCTAGAACCAAAATACGGACCCGTTATCAAAAAATATCAAACGTCAACCAATTCTTAAAACCATTAGATTTTTAGACTTTCAAATTGTTTTGTCAAAATTCCATATCTCGAGTTAGGGACCTCGATTTTGATTCTGGGCATACGCCTAAGTCCCAAATTATGATACGGACCCACAGGGACCGTCAAAACACGTATCCGGATCCGTTTCTCAAAACGTTGACCGAAGTCAACTCAATTTAACTTTTAAAGCAAAAATTCTTATTTTTATCAATTTTCCACATATAAGCCTTCCGAGAAAACACCCGGACCGTGCACGCAAATTGAGAAAGGCTATAATAAGCTATTTAAGGTTTCAGAACACAGAATTTAGTTCTAAAAACATGAGATTCCCTATCGGATCATCACAAAGGTGCTTTTTATGCACAAAATAAAAAAGAAAAGGTCAACCATACACTTTGCAAATACTACAAAAAGAAAAACACATAGAAAATTTATATTGGTGGATACATGATGCAATATGTGGTATTTTCAAACAAATAGGCAATGTTACAAAAGTTTGTAAGTTCATATACGCTCAACACAATCCTCAAGCACAAACAACAAAAATAGTAATAGGGGATGAGCAATTAGTTTAGAGCAACTGAAGCAAAATAGGAGCGTTGATGATTTGTTTCAGTTACTGTTGTATTTTTTAGCATAATAAGTTACTTAGTTTTAGGATAAATCTGCTTGTTTTTGAATTTAAATTTCTGTTAGATTTTTAGGTTTCTTAAGATATTTTAGGTTTTTGAATTCTTTTTATGCAGATTTTTCTGCACATCATGTTCTCAAGTTGGCTATTTAAAGCCTTTTATGTTTAATTAAAAAGTAGAGACATTTGTAATCAATATTTTTAATATTTTTGCTGCCCCATCTTTTAAAAAACCAACACAATATCAGGAGAAGGCGAAGGCAGCATCACCGAAAGCCGTAGGAAAGGAAAAACAATGGCGACAATAGACGAATACTTAGTTGGATCTTGTAGTTGTTGAAATCTAATTTTGTCCTACCTTTCATTAAATTAATTTCCTTGTGCTTCCTAGTCATTAATAATTTCATACTCTATTTCGTTATTTTATAATTGTTATTACTACTGTCACAACCCAATTCTAATATAGGTCGTGATGGCGCCTAGCGCTGCCGCTAGGTAAGTCAATAGTGAACTAACCATGTGATTTCTCTTTTTAAAAGACTTACCAAGTAATTTTAACTTCCCTTAATTTAAATGATTTATGAAATAACAGATTAGAAATAAAAAAACACGAAAGCAACTGAGAGCAATCATGACCATAGAATAAAACCAAAACTACAAGTCTACTAGTGTGTGCCAAGACCTAGTGTCACAAGTGTATATGCATTCTAGTAGACTATACAAAAGAATACTAGTCTATTGTCTAAAGTGAAATAGACAGAAAGAAATATAAGCAAAAGAAAAACTACGGCTGCTGCCGAACGGCTCGGAAAGCAGCTCACCGTGAAGCCTCAACGTGGTAATCAAATGTGCGTGCCGGACTGGTATCCAGGTGCACCTGCCTCAGAAGTGTAGCGTGAATACATCAACAACATGTGCCCAGTAAGTATCTAATCTAACCTCGAAGAAGTAGTGACTAGGGGTTGACTTCGGCACTTACTATGGGCCAACAATTTAATAATATGAAATTCTAATTAAACATGATAGGTATAAATGACAATAGAACTCAGAGTAAAAATAAATAAACAATCTTTTCACCGTTTGTAAGAGGCAAATAATTTCCCTCGTTTAACCATGTAATTTCTCAAGCCAAAGAAAACAATATCAAATATAAAGGGACTTCCAGTATTATTACGCACGAATTATGCTGAGGACGCACCGCCAGATCCAAATATACATGTACTGTGTGCACTGTCGAGGGTCGAACAACACGAACCATATATACATCTATTAACCTACCGAGGCAACTAGCTTGCTCCCATGAGAGTAATGGAAAAGTTACCTCGCTCACGAAATATACTTGCGACGCGGTTGAACATAGATTTTCTCAATTTATCATATCCCTCAATTCTTTCAAAAATAAGAAATTCAACTAGAAACTTTTAAAATCTTAAAGTCCTCACTCTCAGCTCTATTCAAAACAATCAATAAGCATAATCAAACAATGATGTCAACAAAGCACGGTGTAACCCTAAAACTACCCAGACATAAGCATGAATAGTAGCTACGCACGAACTCTCGTCACCTTGTGCATACATAGCCTCCACAAATAGAAGAACATATTAATTAAGTTCACCTATGGGGCTAACTCTCTCTTACAAGGTTATAAAAGAGACTTACCTCACCTCAAAGCCTACTTTCTGATCCAAGATTGTGCCAAAACCCTCAATTCGGTGCTGTCACGGCCCAAAACTAAACCCCGTTATGATGGTGCCTATCGTGGGACTAGGCAAGCCGACATTTTTCCAAAACACATTGCTAATTTACAAGAAGATAGTTCAAAACCTTTTCATAACAGAGATTCATAAGAAGAGTTAAAAATATAATAAATGTAGAAAAGATAGCCCAACATTGGGGTGTCACTAAGTCATAAGCATCTAAAACCAAATCCAAAATCGGAGCTTACAATAGTCCACCAATACTAAATAGAAAGAAAAAACAACAAGGGAAGGAGAGACGAGGGCTTCGGACGCTGGAAGCTACCTCGTAGATCTACGAGCAGTCAACCGTGCACGAGCTCAACGATCCCTGCGACCGATCTCACCTGGATCTGCACACAATGTGCATGGAGTAACATGAGTACTTCCAACTCAGTAAGTAACAATAACAAATAAGGAACTGAGAAGTAGCTACGAGCTATGCAAATACAGTTATCTCAATATATTTCAAATAAGAACAGTCATGCTTTCAAATTCATTAGTTTAAGTCACATTAGTTCGTGCTCAAGTAAACCATATCAAGTCTTCCAGAAATTTGTACAACAAGGAAAATAACAACTAAGTGCAACAAGTAACTGAAGCAAGTACAGCCTCTCAAGGAAACAGTCACTCAGCTCATCTCAACAACTCAAACACTCAGCTCTCAGCCCACAACAATCATACTCAATAGGTACATGCGCTTACTAGGGGTGCGTAGACTCCGGAAGGGCTCCTTCAGTCAAAACGCTATATCGCTACGGCGTGCAGCCCGATCCAATATATAAACATTCATAAGGCTCATTGCGGCGTGCAACCCGATCCAATATAAATAATCATCCCGAAGGCTCATTGTGGCGTGCAACCCAATCCAATATATACATATATAGCTCTAGGGCTCGTTGCGGTGTGCAACCCGATCCATTATATACTCTCACATAGCTCACAGCTCGACACTCAGGTCCTATATCAGTCACCAACCTCTCCAGTCCCTCGGGCTCTCAGAAAAACATAGAATTCAGCCCAAACAAAGATAATAAAATGTATAAATGATAAAGAGGAGTGTACGGAGGTAAAATACGCAAGTAATATCATGACTGAGAATAAAAACTGCTAATAGTAGTTAATACAGCAAGTACACGACCTCACGGGTCTGAGCAATGATATCACAAAGCCTAAACATAATTTCTAACATGAAATGCAATAAATTTCCATAAAAATAGAGGGAACACGTAGTAAACAATAGGCTAATCGATTCTACAGTCTCACGGGACGGATCAAGTCACAATCACTACGGTGCACGCCCATACGCCCGTCACCTAGCATGTGCGTCCCCTCTAAAATTGTCGTAAGACATGATATTTGTGGTTTCATACCCTTAGGACCAGATTTATGATCGTTACTTACTTCAATCCGAGCAAAAATCCTACTTCGTGATGCCTTTGCCTCTCGAATCATCCTCCAAATGTCTTGAATCTAGCCAAAACTAATACAACACAATTAGTATATGCCAAGGAAGTAGTTCCTCAAGAAAAACTACTAAATCGGACATAAATCCTGAAATGGCTCAAGCCCGACCCCCGGGCCCATGTCTCGAAATCCAATAAAAGTCACAAAACTAGAAAGCCCGTTCACTCATGAGTCTACCCTTATCAATTTCATCAAAGGCCGACATCATTTGGTCCCTCAAATCCCCAAATTACTCACTCCAAAATCCCAAGCCCTAACCCCTTATTTCACTTCAAAAATCCTACTAATTAGGTGGGAACTCAACGGGAAAAAACCATAACTAATGATAATACATCTCAAGCAACTTACCTCAGTGAAAACCCCTTGAATCGCCTTCAAAAATCACCTACAAGCTCAAGCTCTGACTTGAAAATGGTGGAAATGAGCAAAAATTCGTGAAGTCTTCTATTTATAGGTTCTGCCTAGGTTTTTTCGCACTTGCAGTGCCGCTTTTGCGCAAAAATCTCTGCATCTGCGAAGAATTGCTTAAATACCATCTCCGCACTTGCGCTCTTATCCGCTTCTACGACCTTGCAAAAAGACCACGCACCGGCGGTCACTGCCAGACCTGCTCTCTTCTGCTTCTGCGAGCAACTACCCGCTTCTACGAGCAACTACCCGCTTCTGCGGGCTCGCAGATGCGTACAACCAGTCACATTTATGATCTTTCTCAATCCAACACACTTCCGCACCTACATCCATCCCACTGCACCTGTGGCGTCGCACCTATGGCAATACCGTTGCAGGTGCGATTACACTAGAAACAGGCCAACTTTAACAATTCTCCTAACTTCAAACTTGATCCGTTAACCACCCGAAACACAACTGAGGCCACCGTGATCTCAACAAAACATGAAAACAAGTCATATAACCCTATACAAACTTAGTCGAACCTTGGAATCACTCAAAACAACATCAAAACACCAAATTACCCTCTGATTCAAGCCTATGAACTTCTAAACTTTAAAATTCCGCAAACGACGCCGAAACATAGTAACCCAGATCGGAATTACCTCTAATTTCACACACACATCAAAAATGACACCACAAACCTACTTCAACTTCTGGAAATCCATTCCGACCCCGATATCAAATTTTTCACTACTGACCAAAATCGCCAAATTTCCAACTTTCGCTAATTAAAGCCTAATTCTACTACAGACCTCCAAAACACATTCCGGACGCGCTCCTATGTCCAAAATCACCTAACAGAGCTAACGAAACCCTCAAAATTCAAATTCAAGATCATTTACACATAAGTCGACATCTAGCTGACTTTTTCCAACTTAAGCTTCTCATAAAGAGACTAAGTGTCTCCAATCCTCTCCGAAACCACTCCAGACCAGAACCAACTGACCCTAATATCGTGATATAGCTGAAAAACACAAAAAGAAGCATAAATAGGGAAATGAGGCTATAACTCTCCAAACGACAGGTCGGGTCGTTACTGGTGCCAAACGACTCGAAACTAGTCAAATATTACATAAAATAATCAATACATATTTAAAAGTTCATATCCTAACTATCAAAGTGATTTCCCAAGCCTTTTTGAAGAATCTCTAAATTTCACCCCCGAGCGCACGTTCCCAAATTCAAAAAAAATTCGATGAAAGTTATTACCGATAACCTCATGAACCCAAATATATGATTTTTACTAATTCCATAACAAATTTTGCGGTTAAATCTCATTTTTATCTAAAACCTAGGTTTTCACCTAAACCTATAATTTTCACTAATTTACATGTTATAATCTACCCATAAACTATATATTTAACACACATTGTGTGAAAATTACTTACCTCAAAGTTCTAGGTGAAATTCCCTCTCTAAGAGCTCCAAAAATCGCCCAACAATGGACTAAATGAGCCAAAAATGACTAAGTCCCGCATTAAATGAAGGTTCTGCCTTCTGCAATTTTCGCACCTGCGGAGGGACTCCCGCTTCTGCGGAACCACTTCTGTGGTAAAAAATCCGCTTCTACGGAGGAGCCTAAGGCTGGCTGGTTTCGCTTCTGCGGGCGAGGTCCCGCTTTTGTGACCAACCTGCTGCTCCTGCGGCTCTAGCCGCTTCTGTGATCACTGCCATTTCACTTGCGCGTACGCAGGTGCGCAATCTTGTTCGCTCATGCGGTCTTGGGCAGCCTTGGCTTGTCCGCTTTTGCGGCTATTGGCTCGCACCCGTGAGCTCGCACATGCGGCTGGCCAAGGGCAGGTACGATTACACCGGTAGCTAGGAGCTTCAACTATTGCTCCCAAGTTCCAACTTGGTCCGAGCCCTGTCCGATTAACACCTCCCCCCTCCCGAATGTACCAACAAGTTTGAAATCATAAAACGGACTCGCTCGAACTCTCGGAACGCCCAAAACAACATCAAGACTAAGAATCATACCCCCAAACAAATTGAATCAAAATATGAACTTTAAGTTCTTCAATTTACTCCCAATGCGCTGAAACATATTTAAACTACTCGAAATGCACCAAATTTTGCGTGCAAGTCTTAAGACATTACAGAACTATTCCCTATGTCGGAATTCCATTTGGACTTCGATATCTCCAAAACCTACTCCAAACCAAATTTAAAGAACTTCAAAAACCTTCAAAGAACCAACTTTCACTATTTGGCGCCAAAACGCTCCCGGGTCATCTAAAACCTGATCTGAATATACGTGCAAGTCCGAAATCATCATACGAACCTATTGGAACAATCAAATCCTGATTCCGAGGTCGTTTGCTCAAAACGTTGACCAAAGTCAAACTTAGCCTTTTTAGCCAACTTTAAAGAACCAAATGTTCCGATTACAATTCGAACCCTTCCAAATCCCGAACTAACTATCCCCGCAAGTCATAAGCAGTAGAAGCACCTACGGAAAGTCTTATTTAGGTGAACAGGGTTCTAGAAAGCAAAACGGTTGGTCGAGTCATTACAACTACTATTATTAAATTATAGTTATTAAGGCTTTTCTAATTACAAAATTACTATCAGTTACATCATTATTATTATTATTACAACATTACCTTATTATTATTATTAATGGTACATTGACTTATTATTTAATATGTGATATTATTATATATAATTTAACTTAGATAATTTTTATGTAAATTAATTACCTATAACTATACGTGTTTAAAATAATATTTGAGTTTAAATTATAAGATAAAGAAAACCCAAAAAAATTAAATTGAAGAAGGGAAATGCCATGGAAATTCTGCCATTTGAAGCCCAAAAAGTTTTTCCACCATTTGTTTAGTAGCTAGTCTATTTTATATCAATCCAGACCAAGCTACTAACCTAATTCCAAGCCCAATCAATCAAAGACCAAACTTGCAATCCTAAATGTTAGAGTGGCCTCGATCCACGAGATTTATCCCTTTGTTGCTACGAATTGTCCCAAAAAAAACCAGAGACAAAAACATTAAAAATCAGATTTTTGAACTCTCTCTCTCCCCACCGCCCCCTCTTCTCCTCCATTTCATTTTCAGAGATAAAACTACTTTATCCCACCCAGCAGCAGGTCTTGTCTTCACTATTTTCATGCAAACCATTGACCTGTGCGACCCTACCCTCTCATACACATGTCTTTAATGAAATTCGGTTAAAACAAAAGCCAAGAAACTTTTCCGAGAGGGATTATTTAAGGATAGAGTATCGGTTCATGGGTTTGTTTCAAACGGCTAATTTTGCTTATCTCTAGGCACAGATTTGAAACTGCTCTTTTGACTCAATTTAAGCTCTCATCTTAAAATCCCGCCCAAAAGATCAGAAACCCTAACTCGTCCCCTATAAATATCTACTTTGGTAGTAGTTTTCACGGACCTGGAGGCTAGCCGCCGCTCTTATCTCAAACTTTAGTGTTGGTCACCGCCTCACTCCTTACCTATTGCAATAATCTCTCAAAAATCCTGAGTTTCTTATAGTTTTATTCGTCTCTGTTGGCTCTACCTATAACAGCAGAGACTTCGTATACTATCCTATTTTTTTCCGAAGTTAGGAGTACTTGGGACTCGCTATGATTTAGTAGTAATACATAACTGGAACTAGACTTAGCCCGGATATTTAGACACAATTCTCAAAAATTATTTAAGTGGAAACAATGCATGTGCATGTGAGCGCTCGCTCCGCTACGTGTACCCGTGACAGTCTATAAGAAAAAACGCACTTGTGCAAGGATGAAATATAATCCACTATCCAAAAATGATTTACTTTCCCTCTCTCAAATCACTGTTTGCGGAATTACTACGGGCTTGCCCTTGGATGAAATACTTGAAAACGACTTGAAGTATATATATATGTGGATGTTTCCATTTTTTAGGCTTATGTTCCAAGTATCTGATTGTGCGTGTTACACCCCAAGTTTTCATACGTGAGAGTACATCGTAAGTCATTGATGTAAGCTCGGAAATGAGATTCTATTTGGAAGCAAATAAAGTAAGTTAATAATGTTACCTTGGAGGTTACAAATATTTAAGATCATGAATAACGATTACCAAGAGGGTTGGAAATCTTAGAAGCTAAACCAATTGAAGAAAATAAGTTTCGTCGAAAGTCGACAAGTTTCGAATGTTATAACATGTACTTTGGGGTGAGACTAGGGTTATTAACATGATAAGGAGGTTATTCTATGAGTTATTTTAGTCGTATGATATTCATTTTCTACATTTTGAAGGCAAGCAAGTTGTGGAACAAGAGTTGGCAAAGGTCATCACAAGTTACATTCATAAATTTGCTGAAATTTAGGTCAAATGTATCTGAGAATTTCTCCAAATATACTTGGAATAATGGGGTGTTCTACCTACCAAATTGAAGGTCTACGAGTCTAGTTTCTAACGCATTAAACCGTTTGTCAATACGACATCGGAGTAGAGAGATATTCGCATTTTCGCGAGACCGCGCAAGCAGCTCCCAATGGGACCCACTTAGGCGGTGGTTGACCTACTTCAATTTATAAACGATTTGGACGCCTATTTTTGCTCATTTTTCAACTAAAGTTCGTCTCCAAACTTCTCCTAACCCTCCTAAACATATATCACAAGGGTTTGAAGTGATTCCAAAGTGATTACACCATATTTCAACATCAAAACTTAGTTCTAGTGAAGAACAACACCTCTTTGAGGTTGTGTTGTCATTGAGGATTGTTGTGGGCTGTATTTGGATGAAATTCCAAGTTGTTGCTGCTGTATAAGGTGAGTATAACAACCTACTAATTGTGCTTAAGCTTGCTTGTATGTTGGTTAAGTTGTTAGGATGATAAACTATAAGATAATACTTGGACTAGCTTAAGTCACTTCTATGGTGTTGTATTGCTATTAAGGGTTGTTGTAAAATGAATATAACTTGGATTTTGACTTGAAGTTACTGTAGGAGGTATGTATATTGTGTTCTTGCTTGTGCCTAAGGTTATCTTGATATTGATTAAGTTAAATGGATGGGCTAGACCTGAACTAGTGAATAAAGTTGCTAGTTGGGGATAGTTGAAGTTGTGGATTATTTTCGTTGTTATAAATATATGGTATAAGGCTGGAATCATTGATTAATGACTTCATTATCAAGTTAATGATACTTTTATGTTGAAGTAAGAAGTCTATAAGGATTGATAAGGGGTATACGGATTCCAATCGGAGTTTGCCGCTCGTCGTAATGTAGTTGTGACTTGTTGTGGTTATATGGTGTCTTGATATTGATAATTATGTATTGATGGATTGCTCTGGTCATTGTTGTTGGTATATGGTATTGGAGGAGGCCCTTGTTACAATGGAGATGCTGCCCAAATTTACGTAAACGAGCTACTAGCTTAAGTTATAGACTTAGCCTTTGCTCAGCACTGATTTTGAATCTCCTTATACTATGATAGATTGAGTTGACTTGTTTGAAGAGTTGCTTGGAAGGGATTAAGGACTCAACGGGTTTAAGGTATGTTAAGGCACTTTCTTCTTTCTTTTGGCATGGTCTAAAATGAAATGAACATAAACGATACGCTATTTCATAATGACTCTACTCCTAGCAACTAAGGTTGTCCATGTTGTTCTTTCCTTATAAAATTATTCTAAACAAGTGTGTATGATCCTTAAATCCTACTAAGGTTCATATTGATGGTAGGGATGTCCATAATGTTCTTAAGTCACTCCAAAAGGTTTAGAAGATGATTCCATGAGTCTAGCATGCATTATATATAGTATCTATTTTACTCTACCGAGCCGCGCTATAGTCGGCCGGGTACGGCACCTATTGTGCAACCACTGATCAGTTGGGTTTACCGAGCTCCACGTGGCCGGGTACGATTCTACCGAACCTTATGATGGTCGGGTACGCTTTTACCGAGTCCTCTTTGAGGCCGGGTACGATATGATGATGATGCCCACAGAGGCGAATGTTTTAAAAAGTTTATGTATATATATGTATTATGCATTTCATATCAGTAACCCCCAGAGGCACTCTGATGTTACAGGTTGTATCTCCTTTATCTCTCTCTTTACATTACTGTTCTTGTTTATGCTTTCCTGCCTAACATACTCGGTACTTTATTCGTACTGACGTCCCTTTTGCCTGGGGACGCTGCATTTCATGCCCGCAGGTCCCGATTGATAGGTTGACAGTCCTCCTAGTAGGCTATCAGCTCAGCGAAGGTGTTGGTGCACTCCACTTGCTCCGGAGTTGCCTATTTGGTCAGTATGCTTTGGATATGTATTGATTGATATGGCGGGGCCCTGTCCCGACCTTTATGATTTTATGTACTCTTAGAGGCTTGTAGACATATGTCAGGTGTATGGATAATTGTATGGCCTTGTCGGCCTATGTTTCGAGTTTACTAATGGTCATGTCGGCCTTATAGGCCCGTATGTCACATATATTAGTTTGTATATCATGTTGGGTCTTCATATGTTGACTATTCCCTTATGTTTTATTCTTGTTATCTCAGGACGAGTTTTCTAGCTCATTTACTCATGATAACATGATAAGAAAGATATGTTACGTTGGTACTCGGTTGAGTAAGGCACCGGGTGCCCGTCGCGGCCCTTCGGTTTGGGTCGTGACAGAAGTGGTATCAGAGCAGTTCTGTCCTAGGGAGTCTACAAGCCGTGTCTAGTAGAGTCTTGTTTATGGGTGTGTTGTGCACCACACTTATAAGCAGGAGGCTACAGGGCATTTAGGTCTGTCACTCTTTCTTCTTACTCTAGATCGTGCAGTAGAGCTCAGTTGTAAGAATTCAAACTCCTAAATTCGACTTTAGTCATAATACAACGATACCTACTTCCACAAAGATAGTTGGTAAGAGATTACATGTGGATGTGAAAGAGTTGAGTCAGAGGAACTCGATTTCACATCATACTTATGATGAGTAAATATGAGGTCTTCAACAGATCGTGTGTGTACTAAGATGTGTATGCTTCTTAATAAGGAGCCTTAAGGCAAGGATATCTATTCACGAATATGGTGAAAATCTATGAGGGATTCAGAAGCTAGATACAAGTTTCAACAAGTAAAAGAAGTAAGGTGAAGAGGGGTACAAGGCACCCAGATAATGAAGATTATCAATATTTTCAAATCAGGCAGAGAAATATAAGCATTTTGGTACCTTCATCAATGACAGAGGTAAGTACAATTGGCCACACCCATCTCAGTTATGTTCTATGGGAGCTAACAGATATTATTTAAGAGAAAGATGGGATATCAGGATCCAGTTGGAGTTAGAGTAACCCAAAAATTGTGGATAGGTTGTTATTATTAACCAATGTTTCCGAAAGATGGTACAAATGTGGTAAAAGATATCCTTCTAAGACACCCAGATGGTGAACTCTAGAGTAGTACAATCAGATACGAATACTGGAATATTCAAAAATTTCAGAATATAGGCAGTGGGATCCTAGAAGGGACAAATATTTACCTTAGTATGACTCTAGCCCCGAGTAAAAAAAAAGAATGTTAGGCATTCTAATGAGATGAAGCTAGGGGAGCTTATAGGGAAAGAACTTTTTGTTGAAGTTTTCAGAATAAAGTGATAGACAAAAAGAATATTATCCGGAGAATAAGAAGAAAATAAATGAAGCATCATGAGTAAGATGTGATATAGGGGTGATAACAGTAAATCAAAATATGACACGATGACAGAGTCTATAGTCAAAGTGAAGGAAAATACAAGAGGTGACAAGCCTTAAGGCAATAAAAGAGTATAAGCCATAAAATCATATTTTTATTTCGAGAAATGAGTTGGTGACTTCAACGTGATTACCAGGAGGAAAGGTTAGACCCCAGAGTAATAAAAATCAGTATGGGCTGGTGAACAAGATAAAACCGAACATGAATTAGGGCCCGGAGGATTTGATAATGGTCGACATCGTGAGGAATTTCAAAGATCGTGCTCCAAACAATAATAGAATAGACAACAGACGAATAACCTTTAAAGGTTATTTAGGAAGTCGCTTACCTAAAGCAAGCACTCTGAGCAGAGTTAATCTTAAGGGACTAAATGTGCCAGTTACCGTAGGTGTCACCTTCGTGCGTAAGAAATTTAGTTATCCCTGGTACAGAAGGTTACCATAAGGTGATTAAGGTTCATTGATAATGTGAAAAGACGCCGAATATGAAAAGGTAAAACAAGTATAGGTAGATCGTCGTAGTACTAAATCTTAGTACTCCCCTGAAGGGGGGAATATGGTGTGATATGGTATTAAGTCGGAGTTAAGCGGTTCAGTTAACTATGGAATGGTAAAGGAAGAATGTGGTAAAAAGGAGAAAGGGATGATGTTGCATTTATTCAGTTCCTGCAGATATGTTGCGAATCCAGAACATTATATAAGCACGACACCGGGGAGAGGCAGTAAAAGTTTCCGGCCAGGATGTTATTGATAAATAAGTATGAATGGACATTTGATACATCTGGAGCTAGTGGTGAGAGATAAGTTAAGACAAAGGATATATCCCAAGAGGGATTATGCAGAATAAATATATATATATATATATATATATATATATATATATATATATATATATATATATATATATATATGAGAATGGACCAACGAGTAATTAGTAGTTGATTTAGGAAGAGCCCAGTTATGGCTAGACAAGAGGTCACGGATAAATCAATAGATCATGCAAGATAAATGTAGTGAACTGCAGCATAATGAATTTAGTCTCGCAGATACAAGATCGCAATCATTTGAAAAAAATTCAGATAGGAGTTGAGGCAATTAAAGGTACCACTTTTAAAGGTTTATGAAAATAAGAGAGAGTGTCACTAAGGAGACAATAAAAATTTGAGCTTAGAAGTAACCCTACGAGCACAAAGGCATAAATTTATGTAACTAAGGATTATTATAGGCAAGTAAGAATAACGAAAATTACCTTCGGGTGTACGATATATCAAGCTCGCAACTTTACAAGAGCCAGAAGGTCTCCCTAAGTACTACAATGAAAGACTAGTTGAGGAAATAAGGAAGAAGGTTTCCACCTAAGCATAGTGAGCTAGAGAGTAAATGATCCTGTAACAACAGTCTCACTACAATATTGTATACACTCCATAAGAAAGTGGCACCTATCATGGCTAATGAATGGTAAAAAAAGAAGCTATCAAAGGTGATGTTTGAGATCATATAAGGTACAAGAAATTATAGTATTCGTGGGCAAAAAGGACAAGCCAAGTATTCATGCAACAAGTGATAGAACGACCATCAAAAGTAATTGCTTACATTTAAGGACAACTGAGAAGGCACAAAAGGAAATTTATGGTGCTATCAAGTTAAAGGAAGGTTGGGAGTAGTATAAATAGATCGGTGTAGGTCCTAAGGTAAAGTATTGTAGAGCAACAAGGTTTTAGGTAGATAGGAGTAAGGATATGAAAAGATGAGTGAGAAGGTGACGAGAATATGTATGTCCTCGGGATTAAACCCATCAAAACAAGGGAGCTGATGATTTCCATATGAATAAAAAACTCTATACAGCCTGAATGAACCCAGAGGAGTCTAAGACTAGGTGCATTTAGAAGAGATGGAATGTTGCCCTGGCGGTAGAATAAGGGTGTAATTGTGATAGATAAGAGGATGATTCTTAGGCCTTTGATTGAGTAATGATTTAACGAGAAAGGGATTTCATTAATTGCACGGGATTAGAATACCCCCATAAGATGAATCGCGTTGGGATGCAATGAAATATGGTTATTGAAGTATAGTATTATCCCTAGGTGGATCAGGAAAATCACTTCAGATGTTCCCCAATAAGATGTGAGCCCTAGTGACAGTGTATTACGTAAGAGGTTGCAAGTTATCAGTGATAGATTATAGATCAACATTAAGGTGAATAAACAATAGATGGGTACAAGTTCCAAAGTATGAGATGAGATTTGTTTGTTATTCTTAAGATGAATAAAAATGAGGAAGCACTAAAGGACTTAGATTTATACATATAGGATAAGCAGCGAGAGAGTAACCTGGAGTTGGGTAGCAAGTCTCGGTAATTATAAAACGAAGTAAGTTTTATGGTATAGTATAACCTGCCTAGATGTAGTAAATCCATAAGGATAGATATGCAAGGCTATGAAACAAGAGATAGCAATAGTCTTAAGTTCGATAAAGTACCAAGCGAAAGACATCAATACACCTATAGATGCCTAGAGGGACAGCTTTTCATAATTCTGTATATGTTCATACGGTGAGGCTTATAGATTGGCTAAAAGATGGAGGAAAAAGGGAAGACGAGTCGCTAGGCACTCATATAAGGACACAGTCGTACATACTGCATGATATAAGGTAGCAAATGTTACGATGTTGGAAAAATTCCGACCACATGTCATGGCGTGACAAAGAGGCCTAAAAGGGGGGAATGCCCAAGCGTTTGGATTTATTCACAAAACTGTTGCTTAGATGGCAAGATGAACATTAAAGTATTCGTAAGAGCCATAGTTTATGAAATTGATAAGTGCATCAGTCAACATTCGAGGACGAATGTTCCAAAGGGGGGAATGATGTTACACCCCAAGTTTTCATACGTGAGAGTACATCGTAAGTCATTGATGTAAGCTCGGAAATGAGATTCTATTTGGAAGCAAATAAAGTAAGTTAATAATGTTACCTTGGAGGTTACAAATATTTAAGATCATGAATAACGATTACCAAGAGGGTTGGAAATCTTAGAAGCTAAACCAATTGAAGAAAATAAGTTTCGTCGAAAGTCGACAAGTTTCGAATGTTATAACATGTACTTTGGGGTGAGACTAGGGTTATTAACATGATAAGGAGGTTATTCTATGAGTTATTTTAGTCGTATGATATTCATTTTCTACATTTTGAAGGCAAGCAAGTTGTGGAACAAGAGTTGGCAAAGGTCATCACAAGTTACATTCATAAATTTGCTGAAATTTAGGTCAAATGTATCTGAGAATTTCTCCAAATATACTTGGAATAATGGGGTGTTCTACCTACCAAATTGAAGGTCTACGAGTATAGTTTCTAACTCATTAAAGCGTTTGTCAATACGACATCGGAGTAGATAGATATTCGCATTTTCGCGAGACCGCGCAAGCAGCTCCCAATGGGACCCACTTAGGCGGTGGTTGACCTACTTCAATTTATAAACGATTTGGACGCCTATTTTTGCTCATTTTTCAACTAAAGTTCGTCTCCAAACTTCTCCTAACCCTCCTAAACATATATCACAAGGGTTTGAAGTGATTCCAAAGTGATTACACCATATTTCAACATCAAAACTTAGTTCTAGTGAAGAACAACACCTCTTTGAGGTTGTGTTGTCATTGAGGATTGTTGTGGGCTGTATTTGGATGAAATTCCAAGTTGTTGCTGCTGTATAAGGTGAGTATAACAACCTACTAATTGTGCTTAAGCTTGCTTGTATGTTGGTTAAGTTGTTAGGATGATAAACTATAAGATAATACTTGGACTAGCTTAAGTCACTTCTATGGTGTTGTATTGCTATTAAGGGTTGTTGTAAAATGAATATAACTTGGATTTTGACTTGAAGTTACTATAGGAGGTATGTATATTGTGTTCTTGCTTGTGCCTAAGGTTATCTTGATATTGATTAAGTTAAATGGATGGGCTAGACCTGAACTAGTGAATAAAGTTGCTAGTTGGGGATAGTTGAAGTTGTGGATTATTTTCGTTGTTATAAATATATGGTATAAGGCTGGAATCATTGATTAATGACTTCATTATCAAGTTAATGATACTTTTATGTTGAAGTAAGAAGTCTATAAGGATTGATAAGGGGTATACGGATTCCAATCGGAGTTTGCCGCTCGTCGTAATGTAGTTGTGACTTGTTGTGGTTATATGGTGTCTTGATATTGATAATTATGTATTGATGGATTGCTCTGGTCATTGTTGTTGGTATATGGTATTGGAGGAGGCCCTTGTTACAATGGAGATGCTGCCCAAATTTACGTAAACGAGCTACTAGCTTAAGTTATAGACTTAGCCTTTGCTCAGCACTGATTTTGAATCTCCTTATACTATGATAGATTGAGTTGACTTGTTTGAAGAGTTGCTTGGAAGGGATTAAGGACTCAACGGGTTTAAGGTATGTTAAGGCACTTTCTTCTTTCTTTTGGCATGGTCTAAAATGAAATGAACATAAACGATACGCTATTTCATAATGACTCTACTCCTAGCAACTAAGGTTGTCCATGTTGTTCTTTCCTTATAAAATTATTCTAAACAAGTGTGTATGATCCTTAAATCCTACTAAGGTTCATATTGATGGTAGGGATGTCCATAATGTTCTTAAGTCACTCCAAAAGGTTTAGAAGATGATTCCATGAGTCTAGCATGCATTATATATAGTATCTATTTTACTCTACCGAGCCGCGCTATAGTCGGCCGGGTACGGCACCTATTGTGCAACCACTGATCAGTTGGGTTTACCGAGCTCCACGTGGCCGGGTACGATTCTACCGAACCTTATGATGGTCGGGTACGCTTTTACCGAGTCCTCTTTGAGGCCGGGTACGATATGATGATGATGCCCACAGAGGCGAATGTTTTAAAAAGTTTATGTATATATATGTATTATGCATTTCATATCAGTAACCCCCAGAGGCACTCTGATGTTACAGGTTGTATCTCCTTTATCTCTCTCTTTACATTACTGTTCTTGTTTATGCTTTCCTGCCTAACATACTCGGTACTTTATTCGTACTGACGTCCCTTTTGCCTGGGGACGCTGCATTTCATGCCCGCAGGTCCCGATTGATAGGTTGACAGTCCTCCTAGTAGGCTATCAGCTCAGCGAAGGTGTTGGTGCACTCCACTTGCTCCGGAGTTGCCTATTTGGTCAGTATGCTTTGGATATGTATTGATTGATATGGCGGGGCCCTGTCCCGACCTTTATGATTTTATGTACTCTTAGAGGCTTGTAGACATATGTCAGGTGTATGGATAATTGTATGGCCTTGTCGGCCTATGTTTCGAGTTTACTAATGGTCATGTCGGCCTTATAGGCCCGTATGTCACATATATTAGTTTGTATATCATGTTGGGTCTTCATATGTTGACTATTCCCTTATGTTTTATTCTTGTTATCTCAGGACGAGTTTTCTAGCTCATTTACTCATGATAACATGATAAGAAAGATATGTTACGTTGGTACTCGGTTGAGTAAGGCACCGGGTGCCCGTCGCGGCCCTTCGGTTTGGGTCGTGACAGAAGTGGTATCAGAGCAGTTCTGTCCTAGGGAGTCTACAAGCCGTGTCTAGTAGAGTCTTGTTTATGGGTGTGTTGTGCACCACACTTATAAGCAGGAGGCTACAGGGCATTTAGGTCTGTCACTCTTTCTTCTTACTCTAGATCGTGCAGTAGAGCTCAGTTGTAAGAATTCAAACTCCTAAATTCGACTTTAGTCATAATACAACGATACCTACTTCCACAAAGATAGTTGGTAAGAGATTACATGTGGATGTGAAAGAGTTGAGTCAGAGGAACTCGATTTCACATCATACTTATGATGAGTAAATATGAGGTCTTCAACAGATCGTGTGTGTACTAAGATGTGTATGCTTCTTAATAAGGAGCCTTAAGGCAAGGATATCTATTCACGAATATGGTGAAAATCTATGAGGGATTCAGAAGCTAGATACAAGTTTCAACAAGTAAAAGAAGTAAGGTGAAGAGGGGTACAAGGCACCCAGATAATGAAGATTATCAATATTTTCAAATCAGGCAGAGAAATATAAGCATTTTGGTACCTTCATCAATGACAGAGGTAAGTACAATTGGCCACACCCATCTCAGTTATGTTCTATTGGACCAGATTTGATAGGTTTCGGCATCGAATGTAGAAGTCTGAAGTTCTAAAGTTCATTAAGTTTGAATTGGGGTACGATTCATGGTTTTAGCGTTGTTTGATGTGATTCGAAGGCTCAACTAAGTTCGTAATGCACTTTGGGGCGCGTTGGTACAATTGGTTAAGGTCCCGAGGGCCTAAGGTGGATTTCGTATGGTCAACTAATCGAGTTTGGACTTGGAAGATGTGCTAAGGCAGCTGATATCTGGTGCAATCACACCTGCGTGAAAAGGGTCGCAGGTGTGGGAAATGGCTCGCATATGCAGAAGGGCCAAGTCTGATGAGGACCGCAGGAGCGGAAAGAGTTGCGTAGCTGCGACACTTCAGGTGCGAAGGCAGTGTCTACAGAAGCAGCAAGGCCGCAGGTATAGAAGAAATGATGCGGAAGCGGGTGCGCAAGAGCGGCCATGGAGTTCGCAGGTGCGAGGGTCGCTGGGCAGAATGCTTAAAGAGCAGGGCTCAGTTATTGTTTGCAATTTCTCTTCATTCTTGGGCGATTTTGGAGCTTCTTGAGGAGAGTATTCACCAAGCAACTTGGAGGTAAGTTAATCCCACATATTGCAAGTTAAATACTTGCCTTATATATGGATTTTAACATGGAAATTCATGGAAAAAATTTGGAAATTAAGGTTTTGGTGGAAAACCTAGAAATTTTGTATTTTTGAATTTTGACCACGAATTTGGGCATGGAATTAAGAATAAATTATATATTTGAGTTCGTAATGCTATGGGTAATGTTTATCTTCGAAAATATTCAGAATCCGGGCATGTGGGCCCGAGGGTGATTTTATCGACTTTACGAGCGGAGTTGGAAATTGCTGTAAATTGGATTATAATGAGAGTATATATTTATGGATTTGCACATTTATTGACTAGTTTTGAGTGTTGGACATCAGTTTGAGTTGTGGGAAAGGCTTGGGAGCTGGCTACAGAACTTCGGAGCGAGATAAGTCTCTTTTCTAACCTTGTAAGAAGGAATTAACCTCATAGGTGAATTGAATTCATGTGTGCTCTTATTTGGGGGGGGGGGGCTACGTACGCACGAGGTGACGAGAGTCCATACGTAGCTACTAATTATACTTATGTCCGGGTAGTTTTAGGTTTACATCATGCCTTGTTGATACCGTTATTTGATTATGTTATTATTATTTGCCTTGAAAAGAGTTGAGATTGAGTATGCTTATTAATTGCCTTGAAAAGAGTTGAAATTGAAAATTTCAATATTTGAAAGTTTTCATTTGAATTTCGTATCTTTGAAAAGAATTGAAGAATATTATAATAATTTGAGAAATCTATGTTCAACCGTGTTGCAAATATATTCCGCGGGTAGGGTAAATTTCCACTACTCTCATGGGAGCAAGTTGTTCGCCTCAGCAGGTTAATAGATGAATCTATGGTTCGTGTCGTTCTTCCTTTGGTAGTGCACATTTTATATTTATATGTTGGATCGGGCTGTACGACCTCGGCCTAATTTGCACATGATAAATCTTTGGAACTAGTAATAATTGATATTGCTTCATTGGCTTGAGATATAAATTGTTAAATGCAAAAATAAATTTGGAAATTTTCTATTAATAAAAGAATTTTTTTACTTATTTCTTGTTATTGAGTTTTCAGTTGTTTTATACAATCCATGCTTAATTATAATATCGGTATTTTATTTTTAGCCCATAGTAAGCGTCGGAGTCGATCCCTCGTCACTACTTCTTCGAGGTTAGACTGGATACTTACTGGGTACACATTAATTTACGTACTCATACTACACTTGCTGCACATTTTTGTGCAGGTACATATATGTCTAGTGGCCTTGTGGGCACAGAGGTGTGGTTAATGCGGGGATTTAAGTGAGCTGCATTCCATATTACGATCCACAACCAACAGAGTCTCCTTCAGAGTTATTTATATTTTTTCAGTCTAATTTGTATTCCGGACAGATGATGTATTTTGTTTTACTCCCTAGTTAATGCTCATGCGCTTGTGACACCGAGTTTTGGGTTGTTTATGGGTTGTGCAGTATTTTAGTTGCGCAAATATTATCATTTACTCTATAAGTTCTATGTTTTATTATATAATTAAAGGAAATTACGATTTCAAAATACTAAACTGAGTTATTAAGTTAATTAAGTATTGTTGGCTTGTCTGACAGCGGTGTTAGACGCTATCACGACCTGTAATTGGGTTGTGACAATTTTAACAGATGACTGATTAATTTTATTTGTCTATATAAATATGAATTTTGAGAGTAAATCGAGTAAATGAGTCATAGTATTGCATATTTTATGATTGAGAATATCGTGAGGTTTAGGGGTGTAACGTAAAACTGAAAAATCGACCCAAATAGAAAAAAATAGATGTTTTTTGGTTTGATTTGGTTTTAGTTTTAAATTTTATAAATCGACAAAATTTAGTTTGCTTTTGGTTTTCAGCAAAAAATAACCGAAAAAATGAACCAAACCGACTATATAATTACTTAGTTAAAAATTATAATTACACACACACACACACATATATATAATTTTGATGTACATATTATACTAATCTTTTGCACTATTAGTTTGTAATCTAGTTTTTACCTTTATAATAATCTGATATTTGCCTTTATTTTCTACTTTGATTTGTAGTCCTTATTTTGATGAGTCCAAGAATATACTTCATATTAAAAATAACTTGTCTTTAATTAATCCTGTCACGACCCAAACTACCATGTCGTGATGGCGCCTATCGTGGTACTAGGAAAGCCGACTCTTTACCAAAATCAACTTGATATTTCAATTTAAGGATAACTTCAAGTTATTTAATAATAAAAACTTCATCAAGAAAAATCTAAATAATGAAGTGCGGAAAGAAAAGCCCGACATCGGGATGTCACTGGTCATGAGCATCTACTAAAATCCGTCAAAAATACTGAGACTAAAATAGTCTGGAAAATGTGACTACAAACAACTATATGAAGATAGGAGGGAGAAGAACAGGGTCGCAATCGCTAGCAGCTACCTTGCCAACTCCGAGAAGAATCTACAGTTGGACTAGTCAACAGCCGCTACCGAGTCCTGATATGCATGGATCTGTACACAAGATACAGGGAGTAACGTGAACATGCCAACTCAGTAAATAACCAAAGTAAATAAAGGCTGAAAAGCAGTAACGAGCAATAAAGCATATAAAGTTCATATCATGAAGTCTCAGTAAAACACAATAGGCTTTTAAAAGCAGAGTTTGAATCAAATCATTTCGTTTAAACTCAACTTCATTAAAATAATTTGAAGATATTTTTCCAACAGTTCTCGAACAGAGACTCAGTACAATAGTGAGAAAAATGATGAAATCATACACAGTCCCTCGGGAAAAATATCACTCATAAACAATCCATCGGGCAAACCTCTCAGTAACTCTTATACAACCCCTCGAGCATACCTCACCATCACTCACACTCAGGGTACCTGCACTCATTGGGAGTGTGCAGACTCCGGAGAGGCTTCTTCAGCCCAAGCGCTATAACAAGCCACCTCGTGGCATAAATAAATCAGGCACTCAGCCTCACTCAATAATGAATTAATACAACATGTTGTGGCATATAGCCCGATCCCATAAATATCCTCACAAATTAAGCCCTCGGCCTTACTCATTCATAAACCTCTCAAGCCACTTGGGCTCTCAATAAAACACGGTGTTCAGCCTAAAACAATATTTTATATGCATCAAAATAGAGTAATAAAGACTGAGTTATGAAATCAATAAGTATAACATGACTGAATATAGATTTTCAACCAAAAAACAGTGAGAGGACAGTAAGAAAAAGGCCCCTAAGGGTCCAAATAGCTCTAGCACAAGGCCCAAATATGTCATTCGGCCCAATTTACAGAAACTCTTTCGAAAACACATAAGTAGCATATAGTTTCAATCAAATACGCAACTTTATAGTTGCTACGGGATGGACCAAGTCACAATCCCCAACGGTGCACGCCCACACGCCCGTTAGCTAGCATGCATGTCACCTCAAAATAGTAAAACGATACGAACTCCGGGGTTTCATACCCTCAGGACTAGATTTACAGTCGTTACTTATTTCAAACCGATCAAATCGCTACTCCGCGATGCTCTTGCCCCTCGACTCGGCCTCCAATCGCTCTGAATCTATTCACAACCAGAACAATACCATTAATATACGCTAATTGAATGAATTTCACAAGAAAAACTATCAAATTAGGCATAAATCCCGAAATCTTCTCAAACCCGACCCCTGGACCCACGTCTCGGAATCCGACAAAAGTTACAAAACTAGAAAGCCCTTTCACTCATGAGTCCATACATACAAGATTTATCAAAATCCGACTCCATTTGACCCATCAAATCCTCAATCAAACTTTCCAAAATTCCAAGCCTTAACCTCTCATTTTCACCCTTAATCACCACTAGTTATATGATTAAACAACAGGAAATTGTCATAAATACGAGTATTAGGGCTCAAATTACTTATCTCAATGAAAACCCCCTTGAATCCCTCTTCAAATTACTCACAAAAGCTCCAAAATCGGATAAAAATGGTGAAGAATGACCCAAAATTTGCGAAGTCCACAATTTATACTTTCTGCCTAGAACTTCCGTATCTGCGGTCGAATAGTCGCATCTGCGATGCCGCACTTGTGGAAAATACATCGCAGGTGTGGTTCCCACTTATTCCCTCAGAAATCGCTTCTGCGGTCCTAACATCACATCTGCGGTCTTGCAGATGCATCAAATCCTCTGCATCTGCGACTACTCTCCTAGCCCTTCATTTCTGCATCTGCGGCTACCTCACCGCATCTGCGACCTCGCACCTGTGGTTCCCACTCTGTAGGTGCAGAAACATCAAAAGCAGCAGCTTCAGCTGCATTATTCCATTTCCAAATCCTCGTTAACCATCCAAAATCATCTCGAACCCTTTGGGAACTCAACCAGATATGCCAACACATCCCATAACATCATTCAAACTTAGTCAAACCTTCGAATCGCTCAAAACAACATCAAAACACCAAATCACCTTCGGATTCAAGTCTAAGAACTTCTAGCTTCCAAATTCCGCAAGCGATTCCAAATCACCTCCGAATGACCTAAGCACATGCGTGACAAATGACACTACGAACCTGATCCAACTTCCGGAATTCCATTCCGACCTCGATATCAAATTTTCCACTACCGACCAAAATTACCAAATTTCTAATTTCGCCAATTCAAGCATAATTCTACCACGGACCTCCAAATCACATTCCGGATACGATCCCAAGTCCAAAATCACCTAACGAAGCTCACTGCACCATAAAAATCCAAATCCGAGGTTGTTTACTCATAAGTCAACATCTGGTTGACTTTTCCAACTTAAGCTTCTAAATAGGAGACTAAGTGTCGCATTCCACACCGAAATCACACCGAACCCGAACCAACCAACATGATACGATGAAATACAAATGAGGAGCATATAAGGAAGCAGAAATGGGGGGAAATGGGGCTATAACTCACAAAACGATCGGCCGGGTCGTTACAAATCCTTAAATAATTCATCACATTTTTAATTAAATTTTCATCAAGATATCTCGGCGATATTTTTATACTTCAATACCACACAAGAGGGAGGAGGGGAATGATTTTTGTGGTATCCAATTTTCGCGTGCACTGGATATAGAAGGACCTGGTTATTTTATGTGTTCCTTACACTACAGTTTTAGAATTGATAATGCAAAAAGTAAAGAACACAAGGATTTTTACGTGGAAAACACCAGTCTTAAAAGGTGAAAAAACCAAGACCTATTACCTAGTAGGATTTTCCCAAACACTTCACTATAACTCTAAGCTAACAACAAAGTTTACAACCTCTTGCAAACTTAAGGATTAACTCTAACCCTTGTAGCAACACACCACAGGTTGATGCAACTATTTCAAGTTAACTCTAACTTGAAAGATACAAACGATCGAATGCTAGGCTAAACTATATAATTAATCAACTAAGTTCCCGAAGCTTGTATCTCACAAAGCGGTATTCCACTTTAATATTCTTGGTTCTTTCATGAAAAACTAGATTTCTAGCTATATGAAGTGCAGATTGGTTGTCACAATTATACACGGTAATAGGAGTGGGAAAGAGAACTATTAATTCTGCAAATAATCTGCTAAACCAAATTAATTCTCCTGAAAATTTTCTCAAAGACATGTATTCTGCTTTTGCTGAAGAAAATGAGATAGCTTCTTGCTTCTTAGACTTCCAACTGATAGGATTGTTTCCTAGCAGAACTATGAGTCACAAATGGATTTTCAGAAATCTAGACATGATGCCCAATCAGAATTACGATAGGCCCTAATTGTATGATATGCATCCTTTGACACAAGATTCCTAAGGTAGGGTTGATAATAGGCTATAATTGCGTATTTTGGCCATTAATTGCACTCTAATTCGATGCACTTACTAGTGTTTGAATTTAAATGGTATTATTTTGCACAGAGTGTGTGTTTTATTCCTTGTAAAAGCGATTCCGAGTTATGATGAGGTTGTGGAGAAAATTTGAGCTATTTTGGAGCTTTGAAGTCTAAGTAAAAGCCCAAGGATTAATTTGGGATCATGTTCGGGGATCAATGGACAATAGTGTACTTAACGGGTGAAATAAATAGTTGAGTAGGAGGCTCACCCAGATGCGCGACCGTGCATGAGACCCCTCCAGTGCGCACTTGACCATGCAAGTAAAGCAGTAGACTTCTAGAGGTGCGCGATCACACCTCCAGGTGCGCAGCCGCAAATGTCCAGTGAAACTTTTCCCAAGCCTATTTTTGTAATTTCAGAGGCGACTCCTTTTGACTTATATGAAGCCTAGCTCGTCTAAAAATAGGGTATTCGGGGATATTGGAGCAACATTTGGGAGAGAAGAAGGCAAGGAAATACGGAGACTCAAAACACGCCATCCCTGTGATTCTATACAGAAGTTTGCTTTATTTTGGGAATTGTAATGTCTTCTTATTCTTCTAGTACTCTTGTGATGAATAACTTCTCCACTATAGAGTATTCTTTCTTAGGGTTATTGACGGACAAAGTGATTTGACTATTGTTTTGGGTTTTACTTCCTGTGGAAAGATTACTCCATAGTGGAAAAGTTATTCATTACAAAAGTATTAAAAGAACAAGAAGACGTTACAATTCCTAAAATCAAGCAAATTTCCGTATACAATCATGGGATGAAGTATTTTGAGTCTCCGTATTTTCTTTCCTTCTTCTCTCCCAAAAGTTGCTCTAAAATCTCCGAATACCCTATTTTTAGATGATCTAGGCTTCATATAGTTCAAAAGGAGTCACCTTCAAAATTGCAAAAATAGGCCTGGGAAAAGTTCCCGGAACTAGACGTGCACGGCCGCGCACGTATGAATCGATCTTCTTCCAAGGACTTGGTGCCATACGACCCAAAATTAGACAAGCACCTAAGGAAGTTGGGAAGAGAGAAAGGATCGAGTGGATTATTATTGGTTCAACCTTCAACTCAAAATGCAATGGTGAACAACAAAGAAGATGTGAACCTAGTTGCGAAAGAGGTGGCTCAACAACAGGAAGCATGGTTAGCAGTTGAAGCGGCTCGTAGAATTGCGGATGAAATGGTCAACGAGGATTGAAGGTTCAATCCCAATCAAAACTTGATCGAAGATGAATTTGAAAATGCGGCTCCTAGACCTGGAAGGTCGTTAGGATATTATGACATACCGATGTACAACCAACAACATTCTAGTGTGAGACCCCCACCCATTGATGCCAATAATTTTTTAGTCAAATAGGAAGTCATCCAGATCAGAACATTTGCATATTCAAAGGGAAACCCAATGAAGATCCCAACAACCATCTGATGGACTTCGATGAAATTATGAACACATTCTATTAAATGGAGCACCACATGATGCCATCTACCTTAGAGCATTCCCGTTCTCACTTAAGGATGATGCAAAGCAATGGTTGAGGAGTCTTCCCATAAGGTCAATCTATACATGGGAGGAGATGACTACCAAGTTCTTAGAAAATATCTCTCTGCTGCTAAGACTGAGGAAAACGATTCACAATTTCAGCCAAGGTAAAGGTGAGAAAGAGTTCGAGGCATGGGAAAGATTTAAGGAGCTATTTCAGAGGTGCCTCATAATGGAGTGGAGCAATGGATGGACCTCCAGGAGTTCTGGGATGGTTTAAACCCGTCATTAAGGAGATTGCTAAATTGTGCGGTTGCAGGTCCTCTGATGAAGAAAACTCCTGAAGAGATTGTCACTCTTCTTAATAAACTATCTGAAGACGCAGAACAATGGTCCACTAAGAAAGAGTATCGAAAAAGATCAGCAAGGGTGCACCAAGTAGAATCGTCGGTAGCAATGTAGGCTCAAATTACAGCTACGGCTAAGGACATCAAGCAACTGACGATAGCTCAGATGCAAAATTAACCACTGTGGGATGTGACATTTGTGGATTGGTATACCCGACACATGAGTGTCAAGATACAGCAGAGGAAGTCAATGTTGTAGGGAACTTTAATAGAGAAAAATACCAAGGTAGGAACAACTATAACGCTATTGGCCAAAGACATCCAGGTTTTTCGTGGAGTTCACCTAATGGGAGCTTGAACTCATGCAGCAAAACAATCTCAGACTCTAGGGTCAAGGACCACCAGGTTTTCAGAACCAGTAGAAGAAGCAATACCAGCCACCACAGTAAATGCAGTCAAGTATGGAAGACCTTATGAAGGCATTCAACAGAAAAGCAGATGAAAAAATTGAGAATCAGGGCACGACTATCCAGAATTTTGAAAGAAAAATGGGACATATTGCAAATTTGTTATCTAAGAGAGCTCCTGGTACTCTTCCCTATGACACTGAAATAAACCCAAAGGAAACAATAAATGCTGTATCTCTGAGAAATGGCAAAGTATTGACTGACCCAGTGGTGAAGCTAGACCTGAGGTGGTTAGCATGTAGATTGAGATGCCAGTAGAGAAAGAGAGTAAAGAGCAAAAGATCCAGAGTAGCAGAGTACAAAAAGAGATTGAACAAAGTAGACATATGCCAACTCTACCATTCCCTCAAAAGATGAAGCGGGAGAAACTTGACACATGTTTTGCGTGATTTATAGAGATGCTCAATTAACTTTATGTGAACATTCCTTTCACAGAGCTACTCTCTCCGACGCCTGCTTATGCCAAGTTCTTAAAGGAAATCCTGTCGAGCAAGAGAAAATTAGAGGAAACAATAGGGGTCAAGCTAAACGCCCACTGCAGTGTTATCTTGCCAAATAAAATTCCCCAAAAATGTAGGGACCCAGAAAGCTTCATCATATCATACTCATTGGGGAGTGAAAAATTCGACAAGGCCCTCTATGATTCTGGTGCATCTATAAATCTAATGGCTCTATCTGTATTTAGGAAACTGGAAGGTGATCTTGGAGTGATCGAATCAATACTAGTGTCCTACAACTAGCTTACCAAACCACCATTCTACCAGAGGGAATCATTGAAGATATTTTAGTGAGGGTGGACAAGTTTGTGTTCTCCGTAGATTTTATTGTGGTGGATATGGAGGTGAACAAGGAGGTGTCTTAATTCTAGGGAGGCCATTCTTATGTATATGCAGAGCTATCATTGATATCTATGAAGGGCAGCTTATGCTCAGAGTGGGCAACAAAAAATTGGTGTTTCTGATGAAGAGGATGATGAAATACCCTAGTGATGAGGTGTCCGCCTACTCGTGTTTCAAGCTGGACGTTGTTGGAGAATTGGCTGAAAAAGACAAATTCGACAAGATTGTGGGGGATACTTTAGAGAGGTGTATTACTCAATCTAGCATAGTGGAGGATGAAGATCCTGAGATAAAAAAAGGTGGAAGATCTTTAGACTGAGGATCAAGCAGTTGATGAGGAGAAACTAAAATAGGAGTTTGCTAAGCCTAATGTAGAATTTAAAGTCCTCCCCACTCACTTAAAATATGTATTTCTTGAAACTAACAATGTTTCTACCATTATTTCTGCTGACTTGATAGGTATACAAGAGTGAAAGCTAGTGGAATTGCTGAAAAAGCATAGGAAGGCCATAGGCTGGAGTGTAGCTGATATTCAAGGAATTAGTCCAGCCATTTGCATGCACAAAATTCTATTGGAAGAAAATAGTAAGCCAGTGGTACAGCCCCATCGCAAGCTGTACATTTGGAGGAGGTAGTGCACAAGGAGATCATCAAATTGCTAGATGTGGGAGTGATTTATCCTATCTCTGATAGCCAGTGGATTAGTCCAGTATAAGTTGTACCTAAGAAGGGTGGCATGATAGTGGTAAAAAATGAAGATAATGAATTGATTCCTACCAGAACAGTCACCGAGTGGAGAATGTGCATTGATTATAGACGGCTGAATAATGCAACAATGAAAGACCATTTCCCACTCCTCTCTTTGGTGATGACTTTGAGGACTTCCTGAAGAATTTAGAGCTCGTTCTTGAATATTGTGAAACCACGCACTTGATCCTTAGCTGGGAGAATTGTCACTTCATGGTGAAGGATAGAATTGTCTTAGGCCACAAAGTGACTGCACAAGGTATTGACGTTGATAGAGCGAAGGTTGACGATATTGCTAGGCTCCCTCTACCAACTTCTATGAAGAGCATAAGGAGTTTCTTGGGACATGCTGGGGTCTATAGGAGGTTCATCAAAATCTGTTTCAGCATTACCAAACCATTGACTGCATTGCTAGCGAAAGATGTAAAGTTTGTTTCCAATGTGGAGTGTTTAAGAGAATTCGAATTGATAAAGGAAAAGCTTGTAAGTGCTCCTATTATGGTGACGCCTAATTGGAGCCAGCCATTTGAGATAATATGTAATGCCAATGGTGTATCTATGGGGGCAGTTCTAGGGAAAAGAAAAAATAAAAATTTTAGGCTCATCTATTATGCAAGCAGGCATTGAATGGTGCTCAAGTCAACTATGCCACCACTAAAAAAGAGTTCTTTGCTATGGTATTTGCTTTTGACAAGTTTAGATCATACCTAGTAGGGAACAAAGTGATTGTACACACGGATCACTCAGCCTTGAAATATCTGTTGAGTAAGAAGGAGTCCACGTCGCGTTTGATATGGTGGGTGCTGTTTCTCCAAGAGTTTGATTTGGAGATTAAATATAGGAAGGACACAAAAAATCAAGTTGTCGATCATCTCTCTCGACTTGAGAGAACTCTGATTGAAACGAATGAAATAAGGGAAGAGTTCCCTGATGAGCAAATTTTCTGCATTGTTGCGGTCTCCGAAAGGCCACCTTGGTATGCTGATGTAGCCAACTTTTTGGCTAGTGGATGGTGACCTTGTGACCTCTCTCATGATCAAAGAAGGAAGCTTCAAGGTGAGGTAGAAATTTATTTTTGGAATGACCTTTCTTGTTTAAACTATGGACAAATGGTGTGATTCGAAGATGTGTGCCTGAAGGAGAAATGGCAAGCGTTCTGTCTCATTGCCATGATGGAGCAGCTAGAGGACACTATAATTGAAATCGCACTGTAGCAAAGGTCATGGAAGCTGGTTTCTTTTGTCCTACTTGTACAAAGACGCAAGAGCGTATTAGCTGCATGTGACAAGTGTCAAAGGGCGGGTAATATTAGCAAGAGGGACGAAATGCCTCTTAACTCCATTCTGGTATGTGAAATTTTTGACGTTTGAGCTATTGACTTCATGAGTCTGTTCCCATCGTCACATTCTTATGAGTATATCGTAGTAACTGTTGACTACGTCTCTAAGTGAGTCGAACAAATCCCTACAAGGACCAATGATGCTCGGGTGGTGTGTGAATTCTTAAATAAGAACATCTTTACCTGTTTTGGGACACACCTAGAGTGATTATCAGTGACAATGGGTCACACTTTATGACAAGAGGTTTGCTGCACTGCTGTCCAAGTATGAGGTCACATACAAAACAGGAACCCCGTACCATGCCCAAACTAGCGAGCAAGTTGAAGTGGCTAACCGTGAAATTAAACAAATTCTTGAAAAGTCGGTTAGTGATTCTCGTAAGGATTGGTCTGTAAAGTTTGAAGAAGCTCCATGGACCTACAGAACTGCATTCAAAACAACTATAGGGACTTTACCGTTCAAACTGATGAATGGAAAACCGTGTCACCTGCCTGTTTAGATAAAACATAAAGCTTATTTGGCAATTAAGATGCTTAATATTGATCTTAGTCTTGCAGATGAACATAGGTTAATGCAGATGAATGCATTGGAGGAGTTTAGACTGGACGCATATGAAAATGCGCGGATTTTCAAGGAAAAGACTAAAAGGTGGCATGATCGTTTGATTAAGCCAAAAGAGTTTCATGAAGGGGATAGTGTCTTACTGTATAATAGTAGACTCATATTGTTCCCCCAAAAATTTAAGTCTAGATAGATAGGATCGTATGTGGTGAAACATGTATCACCATATAGGGCCATTGAGATTCAGAACATGGACGAAACGAAGAGTTTCAAAGTGAATGGGCGTAGGATAAAACCATATCTTGCTGGACGATTTGCTCAGCAATCCTCGAGCATCAAAATCAGTTGAGTGTGACGACCCAGCCGGTCGTCCTAAGAATTTAATGCCCCGATCCCCTATTAACTGCTTTCCCCGTGTTTATTTCTGCTATTTTGATTTGTCGGGATGTTCTGTTTCGAGTTTCGAAGAGTTTTGGGACACTTAGTCCCTAAATGAGAGCTTAGGTGTTGGATAGTTGGTCATAATCAGAACAGTGTGAATACGGCCTCAGAATAGAAATCTGATGGTTCTGTTAGCTCCGTGGGGTGATTTTGGGCTTAGGAGCGTGTTCGGATTGTGTTTTGGAGGTTCGTAGCTAATTTAGGATTAAAATGCTGAAAGGTCGAATTTTGAAGTTTTCGGTACGATAATAAGATTTTGATCCGCGGGTTAGAATGGAATTTTGGAAGTTGGAGTAGCTTTGTAGTATTTAATGTGACGTGTGTGCAAAATTTCAGGTCATTCGGACGAGGTTTGACAGACATTTTTATCGAAAGCGTATTTTTAGAGTTTTTGGGATTTTTCGGCTTGAATCCGATGAAAAATAGGTGTTTGGATGTTTGTTTTGAGCATTCTGAAGGTTGGAACAAGTTTGAATGAAGTTATGGGATCTGTAGGTAGGTCTGGTTGAGGTCCCGGGGGCGTCGGGATGATTTCAGATGGTTGACGGAAGGATTTTGGAGTTTTGAAGTTGCAGCTTCAGCTGTTTTCTATCATAACCACACTTGCGAGTGTGAGACCGTAGGTGCGGAGCCGTAGAAGCGGCGGATCTACCGCAGAAGCGGAACTAGGGAAGTTCATCATGGACCACAGAAGTCGTAGGATTTCCGCAGGAGCGGTACCACATCTACAGATGGGGAGTCGCAGATGCGGAATATGCTTTAAGTGAGAAGTCGCAGATGCGACCCTTGTTCCGCAAAAGCGGGACCCCAGAAGCGGTCCCACGACTGCAGATGCGGTAACAACTAGGTAGAAATAGGAAATTTCGAAGGTTTAGTTTCAAAAGAGAGGGCGATTTTGAGAGGAAATTGAAGAGGAGATCATTGGGTAACAATTTTTTAACCCTTTTTAGTTATATTCCATCAATCTATAGTTAGTTTCATCATTTAAATTCGGATTGGAGATGAAAAATGGGGAAAAGTTGGAAGAAAGTTCTTAGACCTAGAATTCGACTTTCGATTGGGAATTTGACCTTATATTTGGATAATTTTGGTATACATGAACTCGTGAGAGTATGAGAATTCTGAAAATATAAATTTTATCTGATTCCGACATGTGGGCCCGAGGGGCATTTTGGTCATTTTACCTAATTTCGTGTATTAGCTTAGAATTTCCTTGTAGAATCAGTTACTTGAAGTGTTATTTACGTTATGCAATTGAATTGAATAAATTTGGGCCATTTGGAGTTGAGTACTGATGGCAAGAGCGTGGTTTCGGATTAATTATTGAGCCGATTCGAGGTAAGTGGCTTGTCTAACCTTGTGTGGGGGACCTTTCCCTTAGAATTTGGTATATTTGGTAATTGAGATGCCTTGTACATAAGGTGACGAGTGCGTACTTGCGCTAATTGTTGGAAATCCGATTTTCATTAAGTAATTACTAGTATGTTTCTTTTCCTATTTTCATTACTTGCACTATTAAGCCTGTTGTTAGCTTAGGAACGCATGCCTAAGTGACTTAATTGTTTTACTTCCTCACACTGCCTTACCTAAATTCTATGCAGCATGCTAGTCTAGAATTACTTGTTACCTTAATATGAAATTGCTATTTCTAAATATTTTCCTGTTGCTGCTGTGTATTTACATTGGGACTACGAATGTGGGATTCCGGTAGCTCCCCCTTGTCTGTTTATTTTGGGACTACGGATGTGGGATTCCAGTAGATCCCCTCTGCACAGTTATATGGAACTACGGGAATGCACCCAATAGATTCCCCCAGTATTGGTATTTACATTTGGGACTACGGTATGGGATTCTGGTAGATCCCCGTACACTATGAGTTGGACTACGGGATGGGATCCCGAGAGATCTATTGGATCTATATATTTGGGACTACATGATGGTATCCTGGGAGATCCCCGATTGTTAATTTGGTGTTGAACCGTATTTCTTTTTGTGTTTACCTAGTCTATGTAATAATTGGTGTTGCCCTTTATATCTTGTATTACTTTTATACTGTTCTGTTCTACACTGTTGAACTTTATATGTTATTTAACCTCAATAGGGCCCTGACCTTCCTCGTCACTACCCGACTGAGGTTAGGCTTGATACTTACTGAGTACCGATGTGGTGTACTTATGCCCTTTCTACGCATATTTTTCATGTGTAGATCCAGGTACCTTGACTCAGTCTTACCATCCTTGAGACGAGGCGACCCTTCGGAGACTTCGAGGTGTATCTGCCGCGTCCACAGACCGAGGAGTCTCTCTCTATTCTCTTTTAGACTATTTACTTGTGATTCATGGGTTTCCAGGTCTTGGAAGTATGTATCGGTTTGAGAGTTAAATATTGTGTATGCCGAGCGGCACTTTTAAACATTGTTTTATTACTTTAATTCTGTTTTAAATAATTTAATTTCCGCAATTTGGTTTATCTTTCGCAACTTAGGCGTATCTAGTCGTAGAGACTAGGTGCCGTCACGATGGTTCATGGAAGGTGAACCAGGGTCGTAACAAGTTTGGTATCAGATCTCTAGGTTCAAAGGAGTCATGGATCACAAGCCGGTTTATTAGAGTCTCGCTGATCAGAACAGAGATGTTTGTACTTATCTACGAGAGGCTATGTAATCGTTAAGAAAGTTCCACTTTATTTGATTTCCTTGTCGTGCGAGATTTTGATATCACAATGCTAAACTTCTGTCTTCTATTCTCTCACAGATAGTGAGGACACACGTTACCCGAGATAATCAGGCACCTGCGCCCCTACTGCAGCCGTCAGAAACCGGGGCTAGGGTAGAGGCCGAGGATGCGCACGTGGTGTAGCCAGAGCACCTGTACGAGCTGCTGCCGAGATACTACCAGCAGTTTCAACTGGAGTCCAGGCACCTGATACTCCTACTGCTATCACTACTCCAGCTTTTCAGGAGACTCTGGCACAGTTCATGAGCATGTACACCACTTTGGCTCAGGCAGGGTTGCTTCCCCTTGCTGCAGCTACGTCTCAGGCCGGGGGAGGAGCATAGACTCCCGCCGTCCGCACTCCTGAGCAGCGAGTGCATGTTGAGTAGGTCCCTAAGATTATTCTTGTACAACCTGCAGTCCGAGATCAGCCCGAGGACAGGGCAGCAGCTTCCGAGGATGAGCAGTTGAAGCTTGAGAGGTTCAAGAAGTACAAACCTCCTGTTTTCAGCGGTCTAGCATCAGATAATGCTCTGGATTTCTAGATGAGTGCTATCGCATTCTCCGTACCATGGGTATATCAGGATCGAGCGGGGTTTACTTCACTACTTTCCAGCTTAGAGGAGCCGCTTATGAGGGGTGGCACACCTATGAGTTAGACAGTCTGGATGAGGCTGCTTCACTGACTTAGACTCAGTTTTCAGATCTGTTCCTAAGAGAGTATGTTCCTCAGAGCCTCAAGGACGCATGGCACTTAAAGCTTGAGCATTTGTGCTAGGGTGCTATGACTGTCTCAGAGTATGATGTCTATTACACCAGTTTGGCTAGGCATGTACCAGCCTTGGTTTCTACTGTTTGCGAGAGGGTTCGTCGATTTATTGAGGGCCTTATTCTGAGCATCAGGTCTAGCATGGCTCGTGTGTTTGAGATGGATATTTCTTATCAGCAGGTGATGAGCATTGCTAGGAGGATTGAGGGTATGTATGCTAGGGAGAGAGAGGATATGGAGGCCAAGAGGTCTCGAGAGTCAGGCCATTTTTCTGGTTCTCGTGCCCCAGCAGCAGGTCATCATGGTAGGGGTTATATGAGTGGCCCTATTCATTCAACTCTTCCAGCATCCAGTGGTATTCCAACTCCTCCTAGCAGACCTGGTCCGAGCCAGTCACAGCCATCACATCCTCCTAGAGCTTGTTTTGAGTATGGAGACACATTCCATATGGTGAGGGATTGTACTAGACTTAGGAGGGGTGCACCTCCACAGACTTCTCAGCCACGGCGTGCCTGCAGAGTTCTCAAGCCATGGTTACAGCTCCAGTTGCTACCACGCCTGCTCAGCCAGCAAGAGGTGGAGGTCAGGTAGGTAGAGGCCGCCCTAGAGGGGGAGGCCAAGCCAGATACTATATCCTTCCTTCCCGTACCGAGGTTGTTTCCTCTGATTCTATCATCACAGGTATTATATTGGTTTGTCACAGAGATGCATCGATTTTATTCGATCCAGGCTCCACTTACTCTTATGTGTCTTCTTATTTTGCTCTGCATTTGGGTGTACCTTGGGATTCTTTGAGTTCCCCTGTTTATGTTTCTACTCTTGTGGGAGATTCTCTTGTTATGGACCGCATTTATTGGTCATGTTTGGTTGCTCTTAGTGGTTTTGATACCAGAGCCGATTTATTATTGCTCAACATGGTAGATTTTGACATTATCTTGGGCATGGACTGGTTGTCTCCCCATTATGCTATCCTTGATTGTCATGCCAAAATCGTGACGCTGGCCATGCCAGGTGTACCACGTGTTAAGAGGAGGGATACTTTAGATCACACTCCCAGTAGAGTTATTTCTTTTCTTAAAGCTCAGTGTATGGTTGATAAGGGGTATGACGCGTATTTAGCTTATGTGAGAGATGTCAGTATTGATAGCCCTTCAGTTGATTCAGTTCTAATAGTACGGGATTTTCCCGATGTGTTTTCAGCTGATCTCCCAGGCACGCCGCCTGATAGAGATATTGATTTTGGCATTGATCTTTTGCCGGGCACTCAGCCTATTTCTATTCCTCTGTATCGTATCACTCCTCCTGAGTTGAAGGAGTTGAAGGATCAGTTATAGGAATTGCTTGATATGGGCTTTATTCGGCCTAGTGTATCACCTTGGGGTGATCCTGTCTTGTTTGTGAAGAAAAATGATATTTCTATGCATATGTGTATTGATTATCACCAGCTGAACAAGTTTACAGTGAAGAACTATTATCCTTTGCATCGTATTGATGATCTGTTTGACCAGTTTCAGGGCGCACATGTGTTTTCTAAGATTGACTTGCGCTCAGGTTACCATCAGTTGAAGATTCGGGAGCCAGATATCTCAAAGACTACTTTCAGGACTCGGTATGGTCATTACGAGTTCCTTGTTATGTCATTTGGGCTGACAAATGCCCCAGCAGCCTTTATGCATTTGATGCACAGTGTGTTCCGGTCGTGTCTTGACTCGTTCATGATTGTCTTTATTGATGATATTCTGGTGTATTCCCGGAGTCGGGAAGATCATAAGCAGCACCTGAGGACTCTGCTTCAGACTCTGAGAGAGAAGAAGTTATATGCTAAGTTCTTAAAATGTGAGTTTTGGTTGGATTCAGTGGCATTCCTAGGCCATGTGGTGTCGAGTGAGGGTATTCAGGTGGATCCGAAGAAAATAGAGGCAGTGCAGAGTTGGCCCAGACCATCCTCAGCTACAGAGATCAGCAGTTTCCTTGGCCCAGACTATCCTCAACTACCGCTGTTTCATTGAGGGGTTTTCATCGATTGCAGCCCCTATGACCAGACTGACCCAGAAGGGTGCTCCGTTCTAGTGGACAGAGGAGTGTGAGGCGAGCTTTCAGAAGCTCAAGACAGCTTTGACTACAGCCCCAATTTTGATAATGCCTACAGGTTCGGGGTCTTATAGGTTTATTGTGATGCCTCAAGGAATGGCCTCGGAGCGGTGTTGATGTTAGGACAGTAGAGTGATTGCCTACGCGTCCTAACAGTTGAAGGTACATGAGAAGAATTATCCGGTCCACGACCTTGAGTTTGCTGCCATTGTTCACGCCCTGAAGATCTGGCGCCATTATTTATACGGTGTGCCTTGTGAGATTTACACTGACTATCAGAGTTTGTAGCACCTGTTCAAGCAAAAGGATCTAAATTTGCGCCAGAGGAGATGGTTAGAGTTGCTGAAGGATTATGATATCACTATTTTGTATCACCCGGGCTAGGCCAATGTGGTGGCCAATGCGTTGAGTTGGCGGGCAGAGAGTTTGGGGAGTTTGGCTTATTTACCAGCATCAGAGAGACCTATGGCGATGGATGTTTCGGCCCTAGCCAGCCAGTTTGTGAGATTGGAATTTTCGGAACCCAATCGGGTTCTAGCTTGTGTGGTTTCTCGATCTTCCTTATTTGATCGTATCAGGGAGTGGCAGTATGATGACCCTCATTTAATTGTCCTCAAGGACAAGGTTCAGCATGGTGATGCCAGAGATGTGACTATTGATGATGATGGGGTATTAAGGATGCAAGGTCGAATTTGTGTACCCAATGTTGATAGGCTTCGGGAGTTGATTCTGGAGGAGGCCCATAGCTTGTGGTA